>NW_018022259.1:23777-25821 GCF_002006095.1 Pseudomyrmex gracilis
GGGGAGGGGGGAATGAGAAAAGGGGATGGTGGGATGAGGAGTGCAGGGAGGAAAAGAAAAAAGTAAGGAGGGAATTGAGAAAGTGGAGGGAGGGAAGGGGTTGTAAGGAAGGGTATAAAAAAAGGAAGAAAGGTTATAAGGAATTGTGTGAAAAGAAAAGGGAAGAGGAGAATAGAGCGTGGGAGGAAAGAGTGAAGAAAGCGATAACGATGAAGCAGGTGTGGGAAGTAGTTAATAGAGAAAGAAGAAAAAGGAGGGGGGAGGTTGTGGGATGGAAGTAGGAGAATGGGAAGATTATTGTAAAAGGCAGTTGGGGGGAGTAGACTGGAAAGTGGTGAGAGGCAAAAGGGTTAGGAGGGTGGAGGAGGAGGATTTGGAAAGGGAGGAAATTGTAAAAGCAATTGGAAAGTTGAGGGAGGGGAAGGCAGCAGGGGGGGATGGTATACCGGCGGAGGTGTGGAAGTATGGGGGGGAATATATGAAGGATTGGGTGTGGGATATTTGTAGGAGGATCTGGGCAGGGGAGGGGTGGATTGAGGAGTGGAACGAGGGGATAGTGGTGCCGGTGCTAAAGAAGGGGGAGGGTAATAAGGTGGAAGATTACAGGGGGTGACACTAGCAGGGACGTTATATAAGGTGTATGCGGAGGTGCTGGCGGAGAGGCTGAGGGAGGAGGTGGAGAGAAAGAAAATAATACCGGAGAACCAGGCAGGGTTCAGAAGGGGGAGGGGGACTATGGATAACATTTACGTGGTGAACTACCTGGCTAGTAGGAATCTGAGTAGGAAAGGGGGTGGACTAATAGCGCTGTTTTTAGATTTGAGGTCGGCATTTGATACGGTGGATAGGGAGATATTGATGAGCTCGATGAGGGAAAAGGGGGTAAGGGAGGCGTTAGTGGAAAGGTGTGGGGATTTGTATAGGGAGACGAGGAATAGGGTAAGGGTGGGGGGGAGATGGGGAAGGAATTTTGGACGAGTAGGGGGGTTAGGCAGGGGTGTCCGTTGAGTCCGTATTTGTTCAATTTGTTGACGGCGGATATGGAGGATTATTTGAGTAGAAACGGGTGGGGGGGGGTAAGGGTGGGGGGCAGAAGGATTTTTGTTTTGGCATATGCGGATGACGTGGTGCTTTTAGCAGAGGAAGAGGAAGGGATGAGGGGGATGATGAGAGGGTTGGAGGGATATCTGGCGAAGAAGGGTTTAGAGGTTAATGTAAAAAAGTCAAAGGTGATGAGGTTCAAGAAAGGAGGAGGGAGGGAGAAAAAGGTGGAATGGTGGTGGAGGGGAGAGAGGTTAGAAGAGGTAAAGGAATTCAGATACTTGGGGTATGTGTTTCAGAGGAATGGGGGGAGGGAGGCACAAATAAAGGAAAGGGTGAGGAAGGGGGCGGCGATAATGGGTCAGGTGTGGGGGATAGGGAAGAGAAGGTACGGTGGGGATTGGAGCAGGAGGATGTGGTTGTTTGATGCGTTGGTTTGGTCAGTGGTTGGATATGGAGTAGAGATATGGGGATGGAGGGAATGGGAGGAGGTGGAGAAGCTACAGAATAGATATGTGAGGTGGTTATTGGGAGTGGAGTGGAGGACTCCAGGGTACATGGTGAGAGAAGAGGTACAGAGGGATTTATTGAGGGGAAGGGCGGGGAAAAGGGCATGGAGGTTTGAGGAAAGGTTAGAAAGGGGGGAAGGGAGCGAGTTAGCAGGGATATGTCTGAAGGAGATAAGGGATAGGGAGAGAAAGGGGGAGGTGTTGTCAGAGTGGGAGAAGGAGAGGATAAGGTATTATGAGGAAAGAGGGGTAGGATTGGAGGAGTTGAGAGAAAGAAGGGGACCGGGAGAATGGAGAGCGCAGGTGCTGATTGGGGAAGAGAGGAGGTTGCAGAGGGAGGAGAGATGGAAGAAAATTGGGGATTCGAGGTACAATAGGTGGTATGGGGGGATAAAGAAGGAAGGGGTACCGGGGTACTTAAAAAAGGGATGGGGAGAGAGCAGGTGTCAGAGAATGGCGAGGTTTAGGCTGGGGAACGAGATGAGGGAAGGGAG
>NW_018022260.1:0-1750 GCF_002006095.1 Pseudomyrmex gracilis
CTCTCTTTTATTAATAAATATTATTTATCTTTAGAAAAGCCATCGCGTCGAGGATCCGGCCGCAGCAGAGCTCGCTGGTGCCAGCAGCGAGGTGGTCGAAGCGGCCGAGGCGGTGCCGGAACCAGCGGCATAGTTCGCGGTAAAAGAGGAGGCCACAGGGGTACTACCTATGGTAGAGGAGATTGCGGCGCTCGTAACGAGCGACCAATTATAATCCATAAATATTTTATGAAATAAATACGAGGTTTGTTCCAAAAAAGGTGACTTTTTATTTTTCTCAAAAACAATTTATTTATTCATCAATATCTATATTGTTCCCTTCAAAGTAATCCCTCTCAGATATAATACATTTGTGCCAACGTTTTTTCCAATCCTCGAAGCACTTCTGATATGCGCTTTTTGGTATGGCCTTGAGCTCTTCGAGCAATGCGGTATTTATCTCCTCAATCGTGGCGAAACGTCGTCCTTTCATGGGTCTTTTCAGTTTTGAGAACAGGAAAAAGTCGCAGGAGGCCAAGTCCGGTAAATACGGTGGCTGAAGCATGATTACGGTGTTGATTTTGGCCAAAAAATCACGAACAAGCACTGACGAAATTTAGCAATTTCGGAACAAACTTTGCTACCACACGTATCATACTCAAAACATCCGAAAAAATTGCATGGCATAAGCCAAACCGATATGCCGACATCTTCAGCAACTTTATAGATAATAAATCTATAAACTCAAACTTAATATATTAGACATTTTATATTAGACATCAAACATATTTATAGATAATATATGTATACCAAAATTGATTTGTTGGACATTTTATGTTAGACATCACATTTATAAATAATAGATGCATAACAAGTTCGATTTGTTGGACATTTTATATGTTAGACATTATATATATTTATAGATAATAGATGAATAATATATAAAATGTGGTAGAATAGAGCTGAAGGCGAAGGTCCACACTAACAAACCTTTTTAGGCTTTTCAGCGCTAACGCGCTGTCAGTGGCACCTCATGGGTGGCGTGGAAGACCACTTAATACTACTTTTAATGAATAGAATACTAAAGTAATATAATAATTAGACATAATAATTTTAATTTGTGTACAAGTATATATAATTGTATATAATTATATATCCAAAGTTTTTACCGGGTACTATTATAGAAAATTTGTTACATATAATTATCGCAAAAATATTAAATTTATGTATTTATATCCTTCCGGGATTAAGAATCTTTAGATAAAATTACATAATATTATTGATAATAGTAAGACATCTCAAAATGCATTTAATATTTGTATTAATTATTAATACAAGTTAACTGCGATAATAAGTAAAGTTTTCAAATATTTAAAACCACGCTTAATATAAATAAAGTATTATTAGTGTTTGTTTTTTTTATATATTTTGTACATTACAAAAAGAATCTACATTTATAGATGCATAATCTTAAAATATTTTAATTTATATAATTATGTAAAAGTAATATATTACTAAATTTATTAATTGATATCATATAGTATCTGAATTTTATAGTTTAAAATTATGCATCAATAAAATGTATATTCTTTTCGTAATTTACAAAATAACAATTTATAAGCATAAAAAACGCCAATAATATATTTTATATATAATAAATGCTTTTATACAAACTTTTTATTGCTGTTCACTTATATTAATAATTAATACAAATATATAATGCATCTTGAGATGTCTTATTATTATTAATAATATTATGTCTTTTTTCCAG
>NW_018022260.1:5340-6777 GCF_002006095.1 Pseudomyrmex gracilis
TGATGGTTATATGTGTATAAATATATATAAAATCTGATATAGCGTAATTATTTCGTAATGTTATTTAGTATTGTAACGGAGCCGATTTCTTCGGCTTCGCCCGGCCTTCTACTTGCCGGACAGCTCGGTCGGCACCAAGGTTCGAAGAAAGGGAAGGCGAGAAATTGCGACACTTAATCCGNTTTTTATGCCGTAATGTACGTGATATTTATTCAACTTGATATATTTACAAAGGTTTAATTCCGCGGTGTCGGTTGAGTACGATCTAATTTACGGCAAAGTTCTTGCCAATGCGTGATGATTATTCAACGAAAGAGATTTACAAAGAGTTTGATTCCGCGGTGTCGATCTATTAGTTTAGTACGGTCGGCGGAATTCTTGTCGGAAATTTATGCGCTGTTTCAAGAGGCGCGATCGGTAGATTTCGGTACGGCGGGCGCGGTAATTGCTTAAAAACTAATTCGGGNAAGATATTTACATGGGCCTTATATATAAGTTAATCGTGAAAACGACTGTTTTTTGATGTGGCGGTTACAACGGCCGTTTGTGCGCCGGAGCGCCGGAAGTCGAGAATCTCTCGACGGGAATCGGTATGGCGGCCGAGTCAGCACCTCGGATCGCCGGAAGTCGGTCTCCCGAGTCAACACCTCGGGGGGGAATAATCGGAAATGACGGTTAAGTCAGCACCTCGGATTGCCGAAAGTCGGTCGCCCGAGTCAACACCTCGGGGGGAGTAATCGGAAATGGCGGCCGAGTCAGCACCTCGGATTGCCGGAAATCGGTCTCCCGAGTCAACATCTCGGGGGGAAGCGGTATCTCCGAGGCAACTCCTCGGAGCGCGGTAGCGGAGTAGGAATGGCTTTCGAGTCAGCTCCTCGATCGCCGGTAGAGGAATAGGTNCTTACTGCTCGGATCGGACGATTTTTATACCCCGGAGCGGCCTACGGTCCGTCCGGAATCGGCGTGTGGAACGCGCGGTGTTTTCGCGCCGCGGCATGCTCCTGCTGGCTGATAAGCGCATGCTTGGTCCGTGTCGCTATAGGCGCGTCGCCGGTATTATAGTACGCGATCGCTCGCATAGGTGGGTTGCAGGAACTATAGCGTGTAATACCATATAGACATACATGTATTTAACCAAAATAATAATACAAAAATAATACATCAGAGATAATAATACACAGTTATATACGTGACGGGGTTTGCCCCGTCACAGTATATACTTAAATAATAATTTAAGATTAGACGAGTATAGATATGTACCTTAAATATATATATATATATATACGTAGAGTGTGATGTATATATATACACATGTGTGTATATGACTGTTTGAGTGATTATAANGTTATGTGTGTATGTATGTATTTGTATGTATGTGTATATGTGTCTTGTGGAATATGATTGTAGAATATAATATTGGTTATTCTAAGATTTAAA
>NW_018022260.1:9315-10676 GCF_002006095.1 Pseudomyrmex gracilis
GCAACTGCACCGAGTTCCGCGTTACACTTTCGAGTTCCAAGCCATTATTATTTATATGTTCCCTTTTTCTCGGTGCCGTGATATTAAAACGCTGTAAGAACGTATTTATTCCCACGTCCTTAACTACTTGATTAGTTCGTACTATGATACTCGCTGTGGTTAGTTNGCATTGCTCTGGCAGCTCTATTTCTCCGACTCCGGATATGACTTCCATTCTTTCCGACTTATTTTCGCACGTAACCCGCAAAGTTTCNTTTTTCAAGGTTGAGAATAACCATACGCGCGCCTTTGTCAATCGTACCCATATAGTTTGATTAGAAACCATGTGGTCGATTTTACAGTCTTTGTATTTACCATCCTTGTTTACAAACATTTGTAACTTGCAAGGCGCTCTCTGCGAGAATCGATACATCAAATCTACGTTTTTACACACAAAACGGTCTTGAATGCTTATACAACTATTCTACTGCGTTTCACTAAGTATAGAGTACGTTTGACGGTTTGTGTCTATTGCTACTACTGGATGCTTGACTTGTATTGCCGTGAATACGTTGTCCCGTTCATGTACCGGTAAGGGCATTACCCTATACACGTTGTAACTACCGGGACTGATTAATGGAAACTTAACAACTGTAAATATATTTGAGTCTTTGCAATAGACACTAACCGTGACAAACCTTTTAATTTCTAACCAGTTTTCTAGAGTCACAGCAAAAAGAAAACGCAGGTCCCGCATGAACTGATTGTTCGCCTCTTTCAGGCTATGTATAACTTGCTCTAGTGGCACTACTTCTAACTTTGCAAATTTAGTGTGCACATCGGTAACGTACTCAATTATTCCCTCGGCATCGAGTTCCACTTCTGATAGTAAACTGCCCAGCTCAATGAAATAGTCCCTCAGCTCCTGCTGTTGCGCATAGTCATCGACTTTCTGAGTTATTTTTTCCACTGCTTCACGCAGCCTTTTCTCATTTCTTTCTATAATATTTTCTACATCGTCTACGTGAGCAATTGTGGCATTAACTACCTGTAACTGAGTTTTTACAGTATGCTGCAACACGGCCTGATTACTTCCTATCAATCGCAGCTGCTCCGATATCACTTTCTCGTCTTCTGCATCCATGGTGCCAAATAACACCTTGGCTACGGAACCGACTGCGTTCACTAATCCTCTCCGACTGCGCGTCGGTGTACCTACTATCATCTTTGTCCTGTTTACTAATGTACTGACCTTGAGTTCCCTGTGCCGTAACTCGTAAGAAAAACTGTCACAAAACTCTTTATTTTTACTTAATACTTTTTCATTGTCGCATAAGTCTCCGGATTTATCCAACATTTCTTGCAACTGTTTTAACCTACTA
>NW_018022260.1:11021-13673 GCF_002006095.1 Pseudomyrmex gracilis
CCTGCAACGTCGTATTTCTACGCTGTGTTGCCTATACATATTTCACTTTAGTCGCGGAGTAACCTGACTCGACTACGATTTCATTCGAGTTTAATTTTAATTTCTGGTGTCAAATTTATGCTAAACCGCGAATTTCTCTACTTCCCCCTTTCTTTCGGAACAGATTTTCGAAATTTTACACTTCACCACCGAGTTAGTTCCTCGCCAGCCTTTGCGAACAACGGAGAAAAATTTTTATTAAGTTTTGTTACTATACACATTTTAACAATAGCATCTCCATGTAGTCGATGCGGATGCGCGGGTCGACCATCCGGGTCCCTCTGTGTTACTTGTTGGCTCGGTCTTCAATTTGGAGGTGAAGACTGGACCAACTCCTGTGAAATTGTGAGTGATGGTGATAGTGACACTGACTCGCGGGTCAGTATTACGAGCGCGGCTACCATTGTCGTGCTCCGAGACTCTTCGGATACCAACACTGAGGACCACGACTCTGACTTGCCGGAGCCGTCCGTGTCATCCTCAATCATCACCGTGACGGTCACCGACTCCGAGGATGAGGTGGTAACCCCGGAGCCAAAGGATTATTCTCTGGCCTCTCCAGATCCCGACGTGGTGTGCCTGGGTCCCCCCTTGTTGCCCGATCCTTCCGTTGTAACCATTTCTGACTCGGAGTGAAGCGGATTGGTAAGTACTTTTTACCTAATTTTCTATAAAGGCTTTTAGCCTGTTAACATGCACGTTTTGTGTGCGTCTTCTTGCTTTTATTGTATATGTAACGTCCGAAATTTTTGCCANTACTTTGTACGGTCCAACCCACAGTGATGCCAACTTCTTTGACCTTCCTTTTCTCAATGTTTCATCATAAAGCAGGACCCTATCGCCAATTTTAAAAGATGCCGTTTTTGTTTTTTTATCATATTGACGCTTCGCTTTCTCCTTTTCCTCGCGCAGATTTTTTCTCGCCACGTGATTTGCGGCGCGTAATCGCTCCTTTCATTCCTGTGCGTAATCTTCCAGATTATACTGCGTCGCCGGAGGTTTTCTTAACGCGGTTGGCAATTCCGTCTGTCTACCATACACTAACTCAAACGGTGTAAACCCTGTGGCTGAATGTGGCGTAGTATTGTACGCAAACATAGCGTATGGAATCCATTCATCCCAATCTGTTTGATCTTCATTTACGTAGTGCCTTATATACTCAGCTAAGGTCCTATGCGAACGTTCCAAAGCTCCATTACTTTCGGGGTGGTATGCCGTTGTTTGGATCTTATTAATTCGTAACAATCTGCACACGTTTTTGAACATTTCGCTGACGAAATTCGTGCCTCGATCCGTTAATACCGTTTTTGGAATGCCATACTCGCACACTATTTTTGTAACAAATTCTTTTGCTACGGTCGCTGCTTCCTGATTCGAGATAGGTATTGCCTTACTAAACTTTGTCAAATTGTCTTGGAAGGTCAACAGATACTTACTTCCGTTGTTTGTAAGGGTTAATGGTCCGACAATATCAAGAGCGCATTTCTCAAATGGCTCTGCTAGAGTATCAGTGACGATCATTGGTGCCTTAATCCTCTTTGTCATCTTATTCCGTTGACAAGAAGCACACCTCGAAATATACTCCNCCACATCTTTTGCAAGATGCGGCCAATTATAACTTTGGCAAATTCTTTTTATGGTTTGCGCTATCCCTTGATGCGCTCCTAACGGCGCATCATGATACTCATACAGTATCTGCTTCCTTTCTTCTTCCGTGAGTTCCTGTGTCTTACTTGCTTCTTTGCCCTTATCGGTTTCCTCTGTTTTGTATATGCATACCTCAGGTTGCTCGATGCTTCGGCTCAACGCATCTGCGTTGGTGTTGGCTTTCCCTTTTTTATAAATTATTTCATACTCGTATTCCTCGAGTTTCAATCGCCAACGGATTAATCGTGACCCATGGTCCTTGACACTAAACAACCACACAAGTGCCCTGTGATCCGTTACGATTTTAAATTTAACGCCATATAAATATGGTCAAAAATGCTTTACGGCCCATACTATTGCCAACAATTCTTTTTCCGTTGTGCTGTAATTCCGTTCGGCAGTATTTAACACTTGACTTGCATATGCTATAGGCTTATCTTGTCCTATCGGGCCTTGTGACAAGACAGCTCCGATTGCGTAACCCGACGCGTCAGGTGTAACGACAAACTCTTTTGTGAAATCCGGATACGCAAGCAAAGGTGCGCTGCTCAATCTTTCTTTGAGCATTTCAAATGCCTGTTGCTGTTCTTGGCCCCACTCGAACTTGACTCCTTTTCATGTTAGCTGAGTCAGAGGTTTTGCAACTCTTGAGAATTGGTCGATGAACTTCCGATAATAGCCCGCCAATCCTATGAAAGCCTGTATATCTTTTATTTTTGTCGTCACAGGAAAATCTTTTACTGCACTTATTTTTGATGGATCTGGTTTTATTCTATCCTCGGTAATAATGTGCCCTAGGTACGTGACTTTCTTCCGGAAAAATTCACACTTATCCGGCTGTAATTTTAGATTATTTTCCCGAAGTCGTTCAAACACATCTCTTAATCGCTTACTGTGTTCCTCTAGGCTGGCTCCGTGTATCACTATATCGTCTAAGTATACGAAGCATTTTATGCCCTGTAATCC
>NW_018022260.1:16147-20636 GCF_002006095.1 Pseudomyrmex gracilis
CGTGCTTCCATTACTCCTAATGTTCGCAAGACCTGACGTAGGATTTCCTCGGTGGCGTCATGGCTCGGTCTACCTGACCCTGGGCCCCCCGCGGACTCCGCTCCACGAGCTCCGACTAGCTCGTGTTGCATTTGTGTTATTTCGCTGTCTACCGCGTCCTGGGCTCGCCTAACACTTTCTATGTCCAGAGCCCTTTCCGTGGTATCTAAATCTGACGCAAGGTTATTTCCGCCCGCCTGGAACATTTCGCTTTGATTTAAAGAAGTAGATTCGCTATTACCGTCTTCCCCCCTTAATAAGTTTCCAGCAATACTCCGGTCTATCTCTATCTCGAACTCCCTTTCTATAGTTACGTTTGATTGTGATTCCGTGTCACCTTCGAATCTCAACCGGCGCCTATACGTATGTGCCTCTAGTTTCGCCGGAGCAGTTTGCGGTTCCGGTGTCGGTATTAAATTCTTATTTGTTCGATATTCACGAGCGGAGTTCCAGTCACGTTTTTCCGGGCAACCTTTTTGCCGGTTTTCGGACATTTACAAAACGTTACTACAAATTTTCGACTTACGCTAGCGCTCTCATTTCCTCGCCTGCTGAGTGTTGTTTTGCGTAATGCAGATGTCTTTGTAGGTCGTCGGCTCCTATGTCGCCGCCGCTGCTGTTGACGCTGCTATTGCCGCTGTACGCTGCCGCTGTCTGCTGCCGCTGTACGCTGCCGCTGCACGCTGCCGCCTTGGTTGCTGCTTTCGATGTCGCTCACCTTGCCAAATTTTCCTCTTCTTCTACCGGTCCTTTTATGCGTCCAGGATAGTGGTTCCTTCGTTGACACTTCCTCGGAGTACTTGTAGAGAATTTTACTTCTTCTTCTTGTCTCTTGTCCGCTGCTTCTACTCCGCTTATAACACGGCTCACTTTACTATTGCGGTAGATCAGTTCCGTGCGTAACCCGAGATCGTGAGCGTTGTACAGTAATTCTCTATTCACTTTTTGCACCACTTGCTAGTATTACTAACTCTGTTATTTTTTTTTGTTTCAGGTGCTGAGAACCCGTTTCCACTTATCGTTAGCCGGGATTTTCTTTTATTATTTCTTTTTAATTTATTCTCTTTTTAGAATAAATTTCTTTTATACTTTACTTGACAGTTTTTTTTCTTCTCATCAGTAACCCTTGACGTCCTTGTCGTTCCACAATCCAACCGGAATCTTCTTCGTACTAAATACTGTTAAGATCCCGCCTCGGTAGGTGGTTTATTATCCCACCGCTGCCACCAAAATTTGTTGAGATCGGAAAGATAAAAGACTTGGTGATGAATAAGATTCTTTTATAAAAAAAACTGGCGTAGTTTATTACTACCAAGTTTACAAATTACTGTACAATTACGCACGCTTATATTGACACTTAGCCGTTGCTATGCTGCGGTAAACTCTCCGGATGGACTCGGAGCCACACAGTATTCAACAGCTACTCACGATCTGCCTGTCGTTGCTCGCGATCGATCTTTTAAAGGAATCGATCGCAATCACTCAGTAGTTTAGCGACCTAATTACTACTGCACGTAGGCCGCTGACGTTGCGTGCTGTGTCCGTACCATACTTAACATTACGCTTAACAAGCAGATTTCATTTACAAAGAAATGCTGCTTGTTACCCTTTTGAAACAAAACCGGGTCAATTGAGCAATGATGCGTACTTACCGCAATTGCTCAATGGCCCGAACTAAACTAAATTTCACAACAACTGGTTTAGGCACGAGTTTGTACCAAGCGTTGCCTAGAAGATACATCGAAGGCGCAAAAGAATTGCAATTAACTTGCGTTCTTGTAGCAATATGTGAGTTTGCAGAGTCAAAAAATAAGTTTGATTTTCTCGTAATACTGGTAAGTGACTGTAGCATTCTTTGGTACGATCAACGCGAACCTCAACGGGTACGCATTTTACTATGTGAAGAACTTCTTCGGCTAACAAAGCAATGTATCCTGGTCCTTTTATGAGATAAGAAGCAAAACCGTTGGGCGATTGTGTAGCAATTGCTAACGCGTTTTGTAACATCTTTTGTTNGAGTCGGCATTGTTGATATAATAAACTTCTATATAATTCGTTTATTTGTGTTCTAATGTGTTTCTTTACATACACAAACTTTGAATTCATGTATGTAAAGATATCAAAATTTGCTACCTGAGTTTGTTTTTTGAATACATCATTTCCGGGTGTCGTTTCAAAGATGATTAATTTCGGATGTTCTGTTCTGGTTAAGGTGTGTCCGCAAATCATATAAGTTTTTTTGCTGGCAAGTGCAAAGAGAGTGTTTTGTGTAGTAAGAGAATAAATTGTTTGTCCCGTCACGTTTCCTGTGTCGATAATTTTGTTAGCGTATCCATCGTATAGAATGCCGTATGAGGAAAATTTACAAACATCCGCGGGTACGGGTTTCCAGTAGGTGTCCCTTCCTTCGATGTTCGTGCAATGACGGGAGCTTAATTCGCAACTTACGCCGGATCGGAGTCGTACGCGGTTAGTATTTATGCGCACGTTTGCTACGTAATCTTGTAAGGTGGTAGTTAATGTTCCGAGGATCACGACTTCTCTCTATGTTCCGTAAGGATCGGAGTACGCACCTCCAGAACATGCTCCGTCATTATTTACGTTTCCGGCTAGGGTGACAGGTTGTGTCGCGGTCAAATTCGGTTTTAATCCGGTAATTTGTACGTTTGCAATTTCGTATGTCCCGTGAAAATGCATTTGCTGACATGCTTTGGGTGATACTTCTTAGATAAATGCATATTTTCCGGTGGAAACATCCATAGTATGCAAAAACATTCCGCATCTACGGACTGTTCGATCAATTTCGACTTTACATTGCAAAACTCTTACTGATTGAAAATCGTTTATTTGTAACAATAGAACGTAGACTTGTGTTATTTACGCGCGGCGTCGGAATGTCGCATTCTTCAATGTTCAGGAGCAATAAAGTTGTCAAATTTGCTGAATATGATCCGCAATTGTATCCTATGATAGCCTGAACATTGTACGTAGACATAATACAAATTATGACGGTAATTATCGCTTTTTCTCGATTCTCCATCTAAAATCCAAAATCAGGTTATCGATCCAGATTTTATGTACGATATTCTCAATCGATTAAGATGTACTATGCGGCTATTCTTTTTTATTTTGATTTTTATATTATTTCTTATATTATTTCTTTATATTATTTTTTTTTTATATTATTTAGAACTTCTAAAACTTTATGAGGGCCGGTGTATTAATCCCCAAATTTGCCAGGTTTTGGCCCTTTTAATAAAAATATCTGATCTCCTGGTCTAAAGACTCGTGGATTGATTTTTCGATCATAATAGATCTTAGATTTGGTTTTAGCCTTGATTACATTTTCTCGAGCGTTTTTCTGGATATTATGCAGTTGAGTTACTAAATTTATCAAATAATCGTCGTAACTTGCCAATTTGTCGTTTAGTGCTAGAGGTTCGCTAAAAGGAACTCGTGCTATTTTGCCAAAAACTAATTTGTAAGGTGTATGTTTAGTTGCTTCGTGTACGCTATTATTATAATTAAACATTGTTAATCCTATCCATCTGTCCCACTGCTTTTGTTCGTTTGCGTATTGTTAAATACTCGCCTAATGCGTGATGTGATCGTTCTAATGACCCGTTAGATTGCGGATGAAAAGCTGTCATACGGAATTTGCGGATTTAAAATATTTTTGCTACCTTTCTCATTAAATCGCTAATGAAATTTCTTCCTTGATCGGTTAAGATGGCCTTAGGGGCGCCTAGTACACAAATAAATCTATTTACAAATGCTTCGGCTATTGTCTCGGCAGTTTAATCCGGTAATGGTATTCTCATGCAAAATTTACTTAATTGATCCTGTAAGGTTAGTATATATATGTTTCCTTTCTCGGTTTCCGGCAGGGGTCCTACTATATCCATTGCACCTTTGTCAAAAGCTGAGCCAGTTGTGTCAGTAATTATCATAGGTTGTTTTGTTTTTACTCTAACTAACTTTTTTAGTTGACATTGTAAACATTGTTGGATGAAGCGTTGTACGTCTAATTTTAAATTTTCCCAGCAGTAATTGTGTTTATTACGGTTATATGTTTTGTTTACTCCGCGATGTACTCCGGTCGGAGAACAATGAGTTTCTCCTATTATTATCGGTCTCAGATCTTTAGGAGGGTATTTAAGTGTGCCGTTACATATAATTAACTTAACAAATATATTGATGAATGTTAATTGTAAGGTAGATTTAATGTTATCTTAAGAGACATTATTAATATATTCTGTTTTAGCAATGGTTAATGTTTCTAGTTTTAAATTTTCAGCTTGGATTAAAGAGTCTTTTAATGCAGTAATAATGTAGGCTAATGTTTCGGTAGGCTCTTCTCGTTGTCCTTCNCTAAGGGCGTGTTCCGTTTGACCACAGTACGATTCGACACCGATCGATTCGACACCAAATTATTGGACACAAAATTATT
>NW_018022260.1:21002-26030 GCF_002006095.1 Pseudomyrmex gracilis
GGTGTCGAATAATCTGGTGTCGAATCGTACGGTGTCGAATAATTTCGTGTCGAATCGTACGGTGTCGAATAATCTGGTGTCGAATAAATCTGTGTCGAATCGAGCGGTGTCGAATCGTACTGTGGTCAATAGAGTATCACCCCTTCGCTAACAGCTAGAGCCATATGATATCGGTTTTTATATTTTATGGGTTTGGCTTTACCTATTGTGAGAGTTTCTAAATTAGGCAATTCATTACGCTCAAACAACTTTTGTGAACCGGAATCTAAAGGATTTCCATTGGTATCTACGAAATATATTATATTGTCTTTTCGCAAAAATAGTAATTCGCGAGATTCGATGATACAGTTGTTTATTGACTGAATATCAATTATCGTTGGTTTGAGTTTTTTCTTTAGTTCATGTTTTTTAGTGATTTTCTGTCTCTGTTTTTCCTTTACTTTTTCGCTTTTTTGTCATTTTCTTTGATTTCGGTTTCTTCGTCTATTTCGATTCAGTATTTATTTTATTTGGGGGATCGTTTCTTTGATGATTTTTTTAGTTTTTTTTAATCTGGTTTTGTCGTTTGGCTGCTTGACTGCGTTTCCCTTTGATTGATTGTTGTTGGTTGTTCGCGAATTTCAGCAGTTGTTTGATCAATAAAATCGTCAAATTTTTCAAAATTCCCTTCGTCGTCATTATCCAATGTTGATTCGTCAATTTCTTTGTCAGAGTAACGCAGTTCAAACTCCTCGTCTTCTGACTCGTCATCGTCTTTTAACCATTTTGAAATTTGATTGGCATCTTCAGACTTATTTGGATTTAATCGCTTCTGATCTTTATTTACTCTGCAATTTTCTTTGTCAAGAGTTACTGGATTTCTGGATAAGGCGTCTGCATTCACATTTGTCTTCCCAGCTTTGTATATTACTTCATAGTCATATTCGATTAGTTTCAATCTCCAACGGAGTATTTGCATATTTGCATCTTGCGCGTTTTTGAACCACATTAAAGGTTTATGATCGGTGACTAGAGTGAATTTTCGCCCGTATAAATATGGTCTAAAATGTTTGACACCATAAACTATGGCTAAGGCTTCTTTTTCGTATGTGTCGTATTTCAGTTTGTTGTCCGTCAGTGTGCGTGATGCATAAGCTATTGGTCTGTCTTTGTTTACTTTTCCTTGTGATAAGATTCCGTCTATGGCTATTCCTGAAGCGTCAGTAGTTAGTTTTAATATCTCGAACGATTGATCTTGAGCGGTTCTCCACTCAAAGCAAGAGTCATTTTTTAATAAATTTGTTAATGGTTTGGCAAATTTTGAAATATTCAAAATGAATCGCCTATAATATTCTGCGAGTCCAAGAAATTGTTTAATGTTTTTAGGCGTCTGTGATTTAGGAAAGTGATAAATGGCTTCCAATTTCTTTGAATCTGAGCGAACTCCATCTTTGCTAATTACATGCCCCAAATAAGTAACTTCAGTTTTTAAAAATTCACATTTATCCGATCGTAATTTCAAGTTAGCTTGTCGTAGTCTATCGATTAATGCAGTGTATTTCTTTTGGTGTTCTTCTAGTGAGGCGGCATAGATTACAATGTCGTCCATATAAACAAATAATTCCTGCCCTTGCAGCCCTGATAGAACAATGTCCATTAATCTTTGAAAAGTCGCAGGGGCATTTTTTAGACTAAAAGGCATTCTCTCAAACTCGTAATGTCCAAACAGAGTCGTAAACGCAGTTTTATGACTGCCTGCGGGGTCCATTTCTATTTGGTGGAATCCAGATGCTACATCTAACACGGAAAAGTATTGAGCTCCTCCTAATTGATCTAGAATATCTACAATGTTAGGTAGCGGATAAGCATTGTCAATTGTTTGTTTGTTTAAAGCGCGAAAATCTAATACCATTCTCCAGCGTTTATCTCCTTGCAAATTTTCTTTCTTGGGCACTATCCGTATAGGTGTAGTGTACGGCAATTGTGATTGTTTTATTATTCCTCCTTTTAATAGTTCTCCAACTTGTTTGTTTATTTCGTCTTTATGGAGTTGAGGAAATCGATATTGCCGAGTATTTATCGGTTGATTGTCTACGGTTTTGATACTATGTCGGAGTACGTGAGTTGCTGTTAGTTGTTCTACCGGAACATAAAATCTGTCTTGACTATTTTTTATTAAATTTATCACGTTGTCTTTCTCTTGGTTATTTAAATGATCTACACGTAATAACTCTATAATTCTTGAAAATCTATCGGACTTTTCATGCGGGCTTTTTCGAGACGCTACCAGGCATTTATTTATTTTGTAATTTGAAGAAATCTCTTTGTTAGGAGTCGCATTGACGCTGTGAGAGGTTTCGTGCTGATCTCCTTTAAATGCTTCTGTTTTATATTTTGATTTTCTATGTCTCATAAATTTATCGATTATTTCTTCTGATTTAACTCGCGCGGATTCCATTTTTTAGGAGATGGTTTAACGAAAATTTTATTTTTTAAGGATTTTTGGGAGAGAGTAGATTTTAACTGTTTCATTCTTTTAATAAGTTCATTAGCAGTGACCGAGCAGTTCTTTTTGTCGTTTTCTTGATTAATTTCTTTATTAGTTTCTTTTATCCCGACCCGTGGAAATTTTATATCTTTTAGGGGGGTAAATCTTTCCCCTTTTAAATTTTTAGCAAAGGAGGTTAAATTGCGTAGTGAGGTTTGGTTACTTTTCTCCTCGCAATCGACGGATTCAAAGGATTCAGGAGAGGTTTGGATACTTTCCCCTCCAGGGATTGTGAGAGAAGTTTGGAGACTTCCCCCTTCATGGGTTTCGGGATTTTGTATCATTACAGGTAAGGTTTGGTTACTGCCCCCACCAAGGATTTCAAGAAAGGATCGATAATCTTCTTCTTTTTTTTTCTAAAATTTCAGAATCACTGCTTTTATTTAACTCAAAATTTCTTTTAGAAATATTTTCTTGACTTTTATTTTTATTGTTATTTTCTTCTTTAATTTTATCTTTTTTCTTCGTTAATTCCGTGCATCTTTTATTTTCATATGCATTAGATTCGTCGTCATATAAGGCGTTTTTATCTTTGCCAAATAAATATTCATTATTACGAATTTTATTTGATGTAACCTGAGAGGATCCGGTCCTTGCTAGGTCACTGTCGGGGTCCGTTTTATGGGTATTTAACAGTTCGTTTAAAGGTCTAAGATATGAAGTCGGAACTCAGACTTCGACTTCGTCGTCTCGCGTGCTTATGACATTCAAATAGGCTTTTCCGGACACGTTCTCTATTATAATATCTCCTAAATATATACCGTGCGTTAGTTTTAATTTTGGCAAATACCCAATCTTAACTTCAGGATTCTTTATTCGAACATAAAATGAAAATCCCGTTCGCGGTGCTACTATTATAGTCTCTTGAAAAAAGAAAGGTATTTTGATTCCGGAGATATCTAAATGTTTTTGAGTACACAGTATGTTATTGTAATTTATCGACATCATTTTGTTTATCTGGTAGTGATGTAGTGAGTTAAAACGTTTTTCCTATTTGAACTTTAATTTTTTCACACTGAAGAAGGTCCAAACTTGTAGACTGAAACGTTTGTATTCGAATAAAGACTGCTCTTTATACACGACCAACTTGTATTTTACTGCTCGTATCGGCCTTTGCATTATTTGTTTAAATGTTTTTGCGTGTAATCTATTTTAGTATTATTTTGATTAAAAAAGTCGTTTCCAAGTATACCGTGTTGTGATATCGGAAAGTCGTCTGATACGATGTGAAAGTTTACAGGTATTTTTTTCAAATGGTGTTAGAGTGATTTTGTATATACTGGATTGTATATACTGGACTTTTGTATATACTGGACTTTTGTATATACTGTAAGTATATACTGGATAATTATTTATGCCGCTTAATTTTAAAATACTTGATCGATTAATTTTTGCGTCCTCGGGTACATATTTCTCTTTAATGACGTTCGGTCCGAAACCTGTGTCTAATAATAACGTTATGAGCGGTATTGAATTGGCTAATTTAATTCGAACTGTGGGTAACCGTCCGTGTCTGTCAAGGTTTATCGTCAATGGATGTATGTCTGTTTTGTCAGAATGTACTTGGACGCGGGACCCATTGCTGCAACAGGGTATGAACCTCGTTCGGTCCCCTGTGGCACACCCGTCTTCGAGGGGCCGGCGAAGTTTCCCTGATTGTTTTCTTTTCTACGATTGTTACTCGCAATACGTAACTCGCAGTTTTCTAGGAAATGATCCGGTTCTTTACAGTATCGACAAAAAGAACCGCTGACCGACCGAGACTGATTTAAACGGCATTCTTTGGCAGTATGACTATAATTATTGCAAATTTGACATATTGTTCTAAGTGGTTGAGAACGATTACGTTGTTCAATTTGCTTTTTCCAACAATCTTTCGCAAAATGACCGGTTTGATCACACCACTGACAAGTCACGAGTAGATTATTATTATTCCGATTCAAATTGTTACTCGATCTACAATCTTTTGCGTTATAGCCTGATTTCGAGCACAATTGACAGGTGACGCGATTTTCTTGCACTATGTTTATACTTTGAAGCGCTCGCGGCTCGCAAAAGCGACATTTATCGGCACTATGTCCATGCCAGAGGGGTCAAACTCACTCTTGAGAAAAGTGGGGACAGTTTTCAGCGCCGCCTGCCACAAGGACCTCATTCTTCGCGAACTAAAAAAAGTGGTGGGGGTATTAGCGCCGTATTTAAACCGCGCGCGTACGTAGATCGTACAGTAAAATAAATTATAAGTTTCTGAGCAATTATTAAATTTTATAACTTCTTTTATATAAAATTACATAAGAAATAGTTATACAAAAACATGGCTTTACTTAATATATGAAGTAAAAACATTATGTTGTATAAACTATTTTTTTATATAATTTTATATATAAAAGTCATGGTTAAATGTAATAATTGCTCAGAAACTTATAATTAATTTATAACTATTTTATTTTAATATTTTATTATAAAAAACTGTAATCTAATCTTAATTGTAATATTTTTAT
>NW_018022260.1:26180-28340 GCF_002006095.1 Pseudomyrmex gracilis
ATACACAGCATACATATGCTATCAGCGTATCATTTAAAGTGCATACACACATTCACACAGTACAATAAAAATATAATAATATATTTTTTCATGACTTCTTCAGGTAGATGATTGATCGGATTAGAAGGACCTACCTATCTCTTTTACTAAGCTATTAACATTTACAATCACACTCTCTATAAGCAACAGGCTTATAAATATAAAACATAATTAAAACAATATACAAGTAATTCACTATTACATAAAACTAAAATGCAAACAAATACATTATGTACGCCGTTTTTTTCTTATATTATTTTCAGTATGATCATATTTTAAAGAACGTTTTCTTACCATTGTCTTATTATTATACTTNGCACGCATACGCATCTGTATATCTACTACTTCGCGTTGTAATAATGAAACATCTATATTGTTTTTAAATAAATTATTTTGTTTTTNGCACCATACTTTAATAGTTTGTAGTACAAGTATACGTACTATTATTTTATAAATTATATTACGCGGATGTTTCATACAACTGTGCCAACTCATATTAATATGCCAATTTTCATAAAAATCTAACAATACTTTTAAAATATTATGTCTATACGCTCTAATCTTTAACAATCTAGTACTAAAACTCATTATTTTTCTTTGGCAAAGTGGAAATTNACTACTTTGAAAACTATTTTCACACAATTATTACAAAAATTTACTTCTTTAAGTATTAATTTAATAATTTNGTCTTTACTATTTAATGATGACGCGATAATACTTTCATCTAAAATTGTTTTTTCTAAAATTAGTTCAGACGGTTCATCAGTATATTCATTAGTATTAATANTAACATTACCTTCTAAATATTGTTCCAAAGAAAAAAATATTGAATTATCTTCTGAAATTTNACAATTACCGCGTGTAACTGAAATTGTTTTAAAATTACTTACAAGTAAAGTAAAAAATGACTCTTCAAATTGTTTTGGAGTTGGATTTACGTTACGTATGGCATGGCTTCTTACTTGCCCGAAAAAATTTTCTACGGAATCTTGATTACAAAATCGCGGATTAAATGTATAAAAACCATAATCATCATGAAGAGTTTTTCTAAGTTTTTGGAAGCCATCAATCGTGAATGACCAGTTTACCAAAGATGGCACAGACTTTACAATTTCGCAGGATATTTTTTCTATAAATCGCATCTTTTTTAAAATTCTTTTTGCATTCACCCAAAAATTATGGTGTTCACTATCTTCTGTTACTGGACATCTCAGTTCATTAATTTTGTTATTTTTTCTGTTGTCTCCATTAACAGAATCAAATAAGTTGTTGAAAAAGTTNACTACTTCTAATGTAGCAAGTCCTTCTTCCTCATTTATAGAGACATTTTCACCATTTATCGGTAACACCACTGTAACATATGCAATATACATTTATATAATAATTACATGTTACAATATGCATTTATAAAACCGTTATTTAAATTGTATAAAAAAAATAACATTTCATATTTTTTTATCTTACTATTAAAGTTTTATTTTTATATATAAAATACATTTTTAATATAAGAGAAACATTCGTGATGTACTCACTATTTGTATCATATAAATACTCACATTTCGATCTTGTGAACATTTCANTTGTGCTGGCCATTGTTCCGCTCAATACTTGCGTTGTGTACTTTACACGCATCTTCTTAATTTTATCTTCTAGTATGTGTGTGGGCGTAATTTTCTTCAAATGTAGTTAAGTAATGTTTAAGTGTTTGTCCATTATCCATGCCGTGTTAATTACATCCCACGATGCTATTTTCTCGATGTTGTCCTCCATAGCCAAATTTTTTGTNAATAAATTGTTTCTGATTCCTTTAATTAAGTGTGAAGGATCAAACAAAGGAATTATCTCCTTGCCTTCTATTTCGAAACTTTGACCTAAACAAANAAAGTACAAAATAATAAGTCAAAAATAATAAATCTGTTAGTTTGTAAAATGTATAAATAAATTATGTAATAACATACGTTCTGGTCTGTTCTCCAAATTTCGTTTCCTATTGCTGCTGAATAATAATTNTTTAATTGCAGCTTGATTGGTTGATCCTTGATCGCATACAGTTGCTACAATGAAGAAGCCTGCTTTTTGTAATTTTTGTACATGCTCTTTTATACATCTTATTAACTGCGC
>NW_018022261.1:0-11926 GCF_002006095.1 Pseudomyrmex gracilis
ATATGTAAAAACTGCATTTGGACTGCCGAGATGTTTTTTGTTTGACGTCAATCGAGAAAACATGTTTATGCGTAATCTTTAACCTGTCTATTTTAAGACACCATCACTAAATTTAGTAAAAAAAAAGTTTTATGTCATATTTTTTATCAAATATGACAACAAAAAAATTACTTTTTTCAGAAAGTAAATTTGCTCCAGACGAAAACGACCCATGTCCCTCCGTTGAGGGTTAAGAATAAGACCCAAACAATTAAGTTATATATAATGCAGTAAAAAGTGTTTGTCAAAACCATTCTACAAAAATGTGTGATATCCGCATAAAATACCTTTTCAAAAAAAGGTAAAAAAAGGCGCCAAGTACATGCGCAACTCGTATCTCTAGAGAAAGTATTACTATCAAAATCTTCTTCTACAAGATCTATTGTACCCATGTATAAAAGATTTTACTTGGCGTAACTTATTGATATCATTTCTTTTGTAGAATAGATCTTGTAGAAGAAGATTTTGATAGTAATACTTTCTCTAGAGATACGAGTTGCGCATGTACTTGGCGCCTTTTTTTACCTTTTTTTGAAAAGGTATTTTATGCGGATACACAATACCTGAACGGAACATTATATACATATTTAGCCAAATTTTTGTATTTAAACGTAATGTTCAGTACCACCAGCAGATTGGTAAAATTTTTGACATTATGGCAGCTTTATATCCTATTCGTAATGTAGAAAGAATAAGAAGAGTAAAAATGTAATAATATATTACAATGACTACTTTTTATGTTTTTCTTGTTCGTGTTATAAGCATGTAGGCAGAGAAAGTTTCGCTTCCAGGAGAAATTGCTTTACGCCTCTTTTTGCTTCCTCCGCGAAAAAATTACATACACATTTTTGACATGAAGCGACATTTAATCGGAACCTATGGAATAAAGAAATAAGAAAAAACAAGGAACAACTTCCGATTAAATATTACTTTATGTCAAAAGTGTGTACGTGATTTTTTTCAAAAAGAGAGCAGGGAGAGGGGCGAAGTTCTCCCTATCTACACGCTTACGACACAAACAAAATTACATTTCTTGATGGTTTTCAACGATCATTTTTGTAATTATATTTTTTATTAATAATGAATTTTTTAATGAACATTGAGCGCCATCTAAAACCTTTTGGACACTATTCAGGAGAGTGTCCTTTACAACACAGTTAAGGTCAAGGTCATCGGACCATAATCCTCTATACTCAATAATTACCCAGGATAAGTTTGTCTAAAATAAAAGAAGTTTGTTGTATATATATTATTCAGTATCAAGTCTAGTTAACAACAGTATAAACGTCAGTTATACATGTAATATCATTAAATAAAATAATAAATAATAAATCAATAAATAATAAATCAATTACATATTTATGATATCATTTTAATATAATTTGTAAATAAAATTTTTTTTTGAAGTTATGTTAATATTTAGATACACACATTTGCATCGCTTATTAGTCTAAATAACTCGAAGATAATGTAAGTTTGTATTATTTGTAACATGCTTAACATTTAAAACAAGATATAAAAGAGATATTTTACAAGATGTTAAATGACTCTTGTTGTTTAGAAGAAAATTATTGCAATCTTTATTTTCAAACTTGTTAAATATTAAGATAATATTATAATAAGACATTATTTTGCTCAACCTAAATTATGTAACAAATGATATAAAGTATACAAATAAAGTTTATATTTCTGTTTCTGGATCCAATGCTTTATAGTATAACATACAAAAAATATGCTCCTTTTTATTCTAAATAAATTTATTTAATTATTTTATTTTAATTTCTTTTTGTTAAGCACAGTTATAGAAAGCACCTTCCGACCTCGACAATTTTGACATATGTTATCAAGATCATCTCTCTGAACAATACTATGAAGGTTTTATCCGGTAATTGTTGTTGGTTAAAATGTTAGTACTAAAACCATCTAATGAAAGGTAATGTATTTAAGTACCATTGTAAACTAAACGCTTGTAAATGTATATTTTATATGTTGTCAAGACACTCTTCTGAGAAATCTCGAAATGGTTTTAGCCGTCGCTCATTGTTCATTAAAAAGTTATTAACCACAAATGTTTGAAAAACACGATCTTTATTTTCAATAATAAAGAATAATAAGATGGAATACACATTTGCTTTTAGCTATCATTTCTAAAAAAATATTCTAAGTTGCTAATACAATTATACATATTGTTACGTCCTGGGGAATCCACGGGCCCCTTTTTCTTGCAACATAATGCGCCAACATACAATAAATTCTTTTTTTTTCTCAATAAATAACGCGAACGGATTCGGACTTTGACGCGATAGGCGCGCAAATAGAAATCGTGTCGACGCCCGAAAACAATAAACCGAGCCTAGCAACGATCTTTAAAATTCCTTCGTAGACAATAACGAACAGAAACTTTTATTATTGTCTAAACATCCCGAGCAACTTTCCAAATAAACCCGGTTATCTCCGGGTCAAAGAAATACATCCTATAAAATTTAGGACAGCCGGCGCAAGTAAAGATCCGTCGCCACAAGCAATTACATAAAAATAGTTTATCACTCGATAAATATCGAAGGGTCTATGCGGCGTTGTCGAAAAGACAACACTCTCCCTTTTTCCTTCTTCAAAAAATCGGACGAGGCGACCGAAGCGAGAGATCGTCGCCGATTGGCGATCTCGGAAGTCGCCCGACCGACTAATTAACAAATAGAAACCAGCAAAGCTCAACTGAGTTTCCGATTGGGAGAGTCCTCGCT
Source organism: Pseudomyrmex gracilis (assembly GCF_002006095.1). NCBI lineage: Eukaryota > Metazoa > Arthropoda > Insecta > Hymenoptera > Formicidae > Pseudomyrmex > Pseudomyrmex gracilis. The sequence continues at coordinate 2,784 of NW_018022261.1, forward strand.
TACTCAAAATGGTATATAAGTCAGGGCTCTCGGAATCGGAACCGGAAAGAAAGAACCGCGCCGCGTATCTAGTTAGTGCCGCAGATTTTAGAAGCATCACAGCGAGTGAGTGACAGTGAGTGCAGAATGTGAGATCCAAGAATGAACTACTACGCCACAACAGCCTAGAACCTTTTATTACTCAACATCACTGGTCCACAGCAAATAGTAAGTCCACATTGTAATTACTTTCATTCGAAGGTTTCACTGTTCGCGTACCTACCTTCCCATTTTGCGACTGATTTTCGGAGAAATCAAGAAACATTCAAAATAAACAAATACATAGACACACTCAAAAATTCGTTTTAATCGGAAAGGCTACTCGCGGTATATAGCCGTTTTGGGTGGCGTCCGAATGATCGGAAGGGCTACTCGCGGTATATGGCCGTCTTGGGTGGCGTCCGAATTATCGGAAGGGCTACTCGCGGTGTGCAACCGTCTTGGGTGGCAGCCGAAATTTTGGAAGGGCTACTCGCGGTGTATAGCCGTCTCGGGTGGCAGTCAAATTTTTCGGAAGGGCTACTCGCGGTGTGTAACCGTCTTGGGTAGCAGCCGAAATCTTCGGAAGTGCTACTCGCGGTGTGTGACCGTCTCGGGTGGCGTCCGAATTATTTCTTTTTCCTTTCTAAATCACGGAAACAAACAAAACTCGCTTATCTCCGAATATCAGTGTTAGAATCATGACACATCCAAATTTATTTCTATCGTTATTTCCATTGAAGCCTAAGAAATGAAACAAAACCGAATTTGTCAAGATACAAATCTCTAAGATGATTTAAGTTGTATAAACATGGGTTAAGAGGCTGGCTACACTAAAGAACTCGCACTCTCTTTCTCTCTCACACTTGCATTCTAGCGTGTAGATTACATTGTACGAAACAATTATATACTCCTTTATTGTATTAATTTCTGCATGTCTGTTATTAATTCATCGATTTCGATTTTTCAATAAATATAACTACTTTGTAATATGCGGAGTCAAACTAAAGAATTATTCTTTGTTATCCTTCTTTCCGTACAACCTACTTCCTCGTTAAAATCGCTAGGTCCCGTCCTTGGTAAATGAGATTTGCGTCTCAGACCTAAAACGGGACCAACGAGCGAGTGTTCGTTAGACAGAGTAAGATCGGCGTACGCCGTTGACCTGTCGACGAATATAAACAAACTCGCTCGACTTTCTCACAGCGGGACTTCCATGTCCACTGTAAAGAGAAATATGAAAAACGACGCGTTTACTGTTGCGTTACATCACAGCCCGACCGTATCCATGGGCCAGGACGTAACAATATTTATAAGCAGTATTGTTGAACTATTATTATTGAACGCTTATGGCGTGATATTCAAGACGGAATTCTACAATAATGGAACATTATAACGTATGTGAAGTTGGCCCTGCACTTTTTGAATTTTGTATTTTTAATTATTGTGCCATATTGTGCTATGTTTGTGCCGCAAACCGCAGCTTAATAATTTAAATAATTTTTCGAAAAATTAAAAAAAACCAAATTTGTGCTAGTCCCGCACTTTTCAAATTTTGAAGGTTTCTTGATTGTGCTGTATTGTGCTACTTTGTGCCGCAGCTTAATATATTAAGAGGATGCTGAACCGTCCTGTTATACCGACGGGATATGTCATTTTAGTAGAACTAACTAATCTCATTAATTACTGCACCAAATCAAAAACGCTTCTCCAAAAGTAAAGAACGTAACGAAACACATCTCTGTTTGGTCCTCTGACTACAAAAAGAACCAAAAGTTACACTTGCCTACTATTATTTGATCATATTTTTCTATTTTTAAATAATTTCTAAGCATTGTAGCACCATACAGAGGCACCAGACAGAGAAGCGGATGATATAAAAGAATATAATGGAACGATCAGAATGTGATTTTATTAAAACAATATCAAGGATGAGGGTTGTCCTCTGGTTCAATTGATAAAGAACAAATATATGTAAGAAGACGACGAGTATAAACCAATTATGCAGGGTGTTGTGCAATGAAACAATATGTAATGTTGAAGAGCGAAACGTTTCGACTGTTTATTCAGTCTTCATCAGTCGCAAGACTGCAAAGTGTTAACGTTCATCTTGATGTGTAACATTTCCGATGTGGTTCGTTTGTAGTAATTCATTTCTTTGTCTAGAATTTTAACTGTGTTCCAATTGAATTTATGGTCGGTGTTTAAGGTACCAGACCAATGTGATCGGATGAAAAAATCAATTTTTCAATTTTAATATTTTTTAATAGTAAATTATCTCAAGAATATTGTGTCAAATTTTTAGACCGAAATTCCAAATAGTTTTAATTCTACGAAGAAAAAAGCGCGCGTCCCCTCTCTATTGTTGTCTGGGTCCTTTATACCTGCTTAAACTTTAAACGCGTTTTTCTCGAAACCACGTTTTTGAGTCGCGGGGGAGGCGCTGACAAAAAACTATTGAACCGATCGACCTCAAAATTTGACTACATATTCTTAACATGACGGACTTTTACACTTACCAAAAAAAATTTTAATTTCTTAATAACAAATTAACTTTTTTAAAACAATTTCGTCAAAAAAAAGTGCGATTAAAAAATTTTTTTTCAAAAGCGCGCCATTTTGTTTTTTAAGTAAAAAATATGCATTTTACTGGTAAGTGTAAAAGTGACAAGCCTATAGATTAATAAAAAATGTGAATTTTTGTTTTCTGATGTCCACAGGACCCTGGGTGCTTCTCCCCCCATCTTCGTCTTTTTGTTGAGGACTGTACTTTGGCGCTATATTACGCACTGAAAATATGATCAAATTACATAAAAAATTTTTTTTTGTATAATTTCAAACTTTAACAAAAACATATCAAAAGTTCATAACAATCGCATTTTATTTTCCTTTCCAAAAAAATTCGCGAAAAAACGTTCAAAAAATGTGCGTCACATTGGTCTGGTACCTTAAACAATGATCAGACAAGACCGAGTTTTGAGATTTCTTTTTGACATAATTCATGTGTTCTTTGATTCTTGTGCCTAATTGTCTCCCAGTTTGTCCGACATAACAAGCATTACAATTTTCACATTCAATATAATACACGATGTTTTTATTCTGGTTAAATGTAATGGGATCTTTATGAGTTTTAATATATGTGTTTAAACGAGAAATGTTTCTGTATGCTAATTTAATGTTCATTTTATTTAAAGCGCTAGAGAGAGTGTTGGACTGCTCATCGACAAATGGTATCAAAAAGTATTTAACATCGTCTGTCGACTGTGTGTCAATGTTACTGTTATTTATATGATTATTAAGTTTTGTATTAAATAATGTTTTTAAACGTTTGTGTTAATGGTTTTAAATACTATATCTATGGGATAATGGTTGTCAATGAGGATCTTGATACTTATTTTAAGTTTTTTAGGTGAAATACAGGATCTAACAGTAGCAGCGCTCTATCTACTAGAGTATTTATTGTACCGATCTTATGGCATAAAGGGTTTTGAGACAAAAAATGTAGGTATCTACCGGAAAACGTTGTGAGTTTATTATTTAGTTTACAAGAATAGTTAGATCTTCTAATAAAGCACATATGATAGTAGGAAGGATACGCACACAAGCAGCAGTCGCGTACGTGTACATATCTCCTCTACTATCAGACGGGCAAACTAAACAAGAGACAAGGAGATATACGTCTATCTTTGTATAGAGGGCACCACCTACTGGACAGCGTAGCAGCAAAGCAGCTGTTAAGTTGGTTCAGCATTCTTTTAAGCCATATTCGAGAAAATAAAAAGAAAACAGTAAAACTGCCAATCAGGAGAGCAGTCTCTGATGACCTCGACCTTGACTTATATTATCAAGGTCGTGGCCCCGAGTAAGGTTCCATAAATTTTTTCCGTCGGTCATTGTTTGTTTACAAATTATTTACCAAAAGAGTTTTAGAAATAATTCTTCATTTTCCTATACTACGTACAGTGTAAGAGAAAATATTTTGTTTTTATCATGGAGTACTGCATATCTACGTACGTACGACTTCGACATATTGTATCAACATACATCTTTGTTTTGATTTCCTCACTTGCTAACATGCAATCGAATATTCAGCGATACGGTACGCGAGATTATCATTACATACAGTACCGTTTCGAATTTTTATTTAAAAGATTATACAATTACAATAAACGGATAGATGCCTTCTTTAAAATTATGAATACTATGTATCTATTAAAAATAGTTTACATATTAATTAAATGTATGCATTAATTGAATATTTTGGTAGTATATATCTATGTGAAATTTTGCTTAGCGTGGAAAGTGTATGCGTAGAGACAGTGTGTTCCGCTCCCCCAGCAAGGGGCTTCACTATTCACAAACTAGACACATAAGTTTGGGTTGAACCCGTTTTTGCGTGGAAAGTTGCAATGCGTCTACGGATGCATTTCTCACGCAAAACATAGTTCAACCTAAACTTATGTGTCTAGTTTTTGAATAGTGGAGCTCTTCTGCAGGAGGGCGGAACACACTGTTTCCACGCATATACATAAATGTTTGTATGTAACACATATATTTTTATATAAATACATCTCACATTTACTTCTACAATATACGTGGAATCAAAAAACGATGTCGTATTGGTTATACTTTTTCTGTTAATAATTTGTAAACAAACAACGACTGCTAAATAAAACCTTTGGAACCTTACTCGGGACCACGACTTGATAATATGTCAAAATCAAGGTCATCAGAGGCTGCTCCCCTGATCGGCAGTTTTACCAAAAAAACAAAATTTTTCCTAGCTTTGCTAACTAACCTTTCGACCTCCGGGCCAGCGAGAGAACCCTCCCATAAAGATTATGGTTGCCCGTGCTGGGCTGAAATCTCGCCTTGCATGAGGTACTTGGATCTCTGGATTAATGACCGCTGGAAGTTTGCTGAACACTTTAGCCGTACGGCAGACAAGGCAGGTCGAATGGCAAATGCCCTGACTGGGCTTATGCCCAACTTAAGAGGCCCGCGCACACGAACCAGGCGCCTTTATGCTACGGTGGTCCACTCCGTCCTGTACGAAGTATTACAAATATAATATACATTTGAATAATCCTTTTTTGAACTCAACGTTTTATCTCTCCACTTTCTGTCTTCAATGTGAGAGTTGTACATATACATGCTGCCTTGTTTGTCGCAACACAGTCTTAATACCTCTCTCGAATGGTGTAAGTGATTACCAGTTTCGTTTTCAATGTAATTATCAGTTTTATATATATACAGTTTTTTATTCATTTTTATAGATGTACAATCTCATATCATTATAATTCTTGAAATCTTTTGACATCTGAAGTATAAAATACTTGATCGTAACACCTTCTCACCGACATTATATGTCTACGTTGACAGCTATACTGACAGCTTTTGTATTGGGAGTACAAATTTGTTTGGTCCGTTTTTTGTGTTCAAAACTGCATTTATTTAAAAACAAAATGAATGAACAGATTAATTAAAGTGTTGTTCATCGCTGGCTACTACTTCTTCCCATCTTTCAGGCAATTTTCGAATTTCATCTTGAAAAAATGACTCGTCTTTAGAGGCGATCCAAGTTTAAAACCAATTTTCTATTTTTGCAAAAGAAGTGAACCGGTGACCTGCCAAATCATGCTGCATCTTTCGGAACAACTAGTAATCAGAAGGAGCAATGTCCCGAGAATACGGCGGGTGTGGTAAAACATCCCGTTTGAGCTTTTCCAAATATTCTTTTACGACTTTTGCGACATGAAGCCGAACGTTGTCATAAAGAAGAATAACTTTATCATGTCTTTGCTCGTGTTACGTCCTGTGACTCCACGGTTTCCTTCTTTACAAAACGCAGGATAGTAAACACTCGGTAGAAACAAAATTTTATCTTAAACAAAAACGCGGGAGATAAAACGCGGACTAAATAAAAAATTTTCAGATGGAGAACAGGACATCGATCTGAAAAAACACGCGACAGTAAAAATCGAGTGTACACAAAGCGAAATCACGTACTCCAACAAAATAAAACAATAAATCCGGGAAACGAAAAATCCAAGACAAGCTCCGCGCCGAATAAATGCCGGACATATGTAATAACAATTCACATGTGCCCGGAACGGCTAGGCAAAATTAATAAATCTCCTTATCTCTTGTTACGTCCTGGCCCATGGATACGGTCGGGCTGTGGTGTGACGCAACAGAAAACGCGTCGTTTTCCATATCTCTCTTTACAGTGAACACGGAAGTCCCGCTGTGAGAAAGTTGAGCGAGTTTGTTTATATTCGTCGACAGGTCACCGGCGTACGCCGATCTTACTCTGTCTAGCGATAGATCTTACTCTGAACACTCGCTCGTTGGTCCCTTTTTAGGTCTGAGACGCAAATCTTATTTACCAAGGACGGGACCTAGCGATTTTAACGAGGAAGTGAGAGTGGGTAGTACAGAGAAAAGGATAACACAGAATAACTCTTTAGTTTTATTCCACACATTATAAAGAAATTATACTTATAAAAAACAACAAATCGAAATTTTAGAAAATTACTAACATACAGGTGTGTTGAAACTAATACAATGACGGAGCGCATAATAGTTTCGTACAAAGTAATCTATAAGCTAGGGTGCAAGTGTGAGAAAGAGAGAGAATGCGAGTTGTTTAACGCAGCCAGCTTCTTTAATCCATGTTTACGCAACTGAGATCATCTTAGAAATGTATTTCCTTATGTCAGTTGACAAATTCGGTTTGGTTTCATTTCTTAGGTTCCGATAGATTTAATGATAGAAATAAATTTGAATATGTCATGGTTCTGAGACTGATATTCAAAGATAAGCGGACTTTATTTGTTTCCGTGATTTCGGGAGAAAAAAGAAATAATTCGGACGCCACCCGAGACGGCCATACACCGCGAGTAGCCCTTCCGAAAAGATTCGGACGCCACCCGAGACGGCTATATACCGCGAGTAGCCCTTCCGATAATTCTGCTGCCACCCGAGACGGCTATACACCGCGAGTAGCTCTTCCAAAAATTTTGGCTGCCACCCGAGACGGCTACATACCGCGAGTAGCCCTTCCGATTAAGCCAAATTTTTGAGTGTGTCTATGTATTTGTGTATTTTGACCGTTCTCCAAAAATCAGTCACGAAATCGGGAAGTAAGTACGCGAACAGTGGAACCACCGAATGAAAATAATTACAATGTGGACTTACTATTTGCTGCGGACCAGTGATGTTGATTAATAAAAGGTTCTAGGCTGTTGCGGCCCAGTAGTTCACTCTGGGATCTCACATTCTGTACTCACTGTCACTTACTCACTCGCTGTGGTACTTCTAAAATCTGCGGCTCTATCTGCCTCTGATCCCGAAAGTCCCGGTTTATATACAATTTTGAGTAAGCGAGGACTCTTCTAATCGGAAAACTTAGTCGAGCTTTGCCAGTTCCCATTTGTTAGTTAGTGGTTGGGTAAACTTCGTGAGATCGTCAATCGACGACAATCTCTCGGCTCGGTCGGCTCGTCCGATTTTCCGGAGAAGAGAAAAAGGGAGAGTGATGGTTTTTGATCACGCCATCTAGATCCTTTGCTATTTGTTTATAATAAAATTGCTCGTGGCGCCGGAGTTCTATTTGCTCCGGCTAGTCTAATTTTTATGAGCGGTGTCTTCCTGGCCCGGAGATATCCGGGTTTGTTTAGGATGTTTAAACAATAAGTTCAAAATTTCGGGTTATTACTAGGCGCGGTTTATCTTTTCGGGCGCCAATGTGATTTCCGTTTGTTCTCCTATCATTTGGAGTCTAAGTTTCCAAACGATAGAAGATCCGTTCGGATTATTTATAGCTTTTCGTTATTTACTAAAAAAATCATTTGTTATGCGTTGGCGCGTCGCGTTGCAAGAAAAAGGGGCCCGTAGAATCCTCAGGACGTAACACTCCGAAAGGAAAGTTTTCATAATAAAAAACAGACGGGAACACTCGCGAGACACTACCAAATAATTTCTGCCGGATAAAACTTATCTCGATAGTTTAAACATCAGCTGCGAAACGCAGGAGATGCTGTCACACAGATGGTGTCTAGTTTAATGGATTTATAACAAATTAGAAATCACCACCGTTTTTGGTGGAAGCGGGCGAGCCGATCAAGCGCTCTGATTGGAAGCTCCGTGGCTACCAAAAAGCACATATAAGGTGATGCTCCCGCGAACAAAGGCAGAAAAAACCGAATCTCCGTCGCGATTAGAAAAATAAAAAAAAGAGAAACCTGAATACCATTCGCGAGTGCCGTCCAAGTTTGCGAAAGTGTAAACCGAGTGCCGAGCATCAGGCCGACTCACAGGCAAACGGAAGGACCGAACAGGCTTCCCTCGACCAAGGACTCCGGACAAAGACATTTGTGGAGAGACGGTGAAGAAGTACATCGCAAGTAGTAAGTGCTAGGCTAAGTTACCTCCAAAATTCCGCAAATAACCACGCGATTAAATCTCTCTTGCGGAGCCGAGTAAGCCTACGGAACTCTCTCCAGCTCCCATGCCAAATATTCTCAGTCATAACACACCGACACGAACTAACCACACACATACACACTCAGCATCTACAGACTTTACCGTTCCCTCCACCTCACACACCGACTCGCCCGCCGCGAACCACGAAGACGACACCGATTCGTGGTACAAACCCCCTTCATACTCTCCCGCAGTGATGAAAGATCTTGCAGGCTAGCACCAAGAGCACCGAGGTGGTGCGGGCACGCACACAGCGAGAATCGCCGTCCGTGTGCGTGACGTCACGCTCGGCTGTTCGGCTCGTGAAAGAGCGCAGACATACTATGTTCTGCCTTGCTGCCACCAAGCCCGCTACGCGAGCAAGACACTGAGGCTAGAAAGCAATGTTTCGTTGCGCGCTTAGCGTAGCGTATGACAATATGACAACGCAAAATGCTTTTCCATGACTTACAATCTTGAAAAAAGTAGATAATATTATTGATAAGGATGAGTTAAACATCTCAAGATGCATTTATTATTACATTTTTATTACTTCTTATTAAAAGTTAACTGCAATAATTTCAAAGTTTTTAGATTATTTTTAAATTATTGAAAAACATTTAATATATATATACATACACAGTTTGTCCGGAAAGTTC
>NW_018022261.1:17060-23481 GCF_002006095.1 Pseudomyrmex gracilis
TATATATATATATATATATATATTGTGACGTGCACTTCACCTTAGGATCTTTTAGCGGAGGTGCCGCACAACTTCGGCACGTTTATTCAGTCGAAAACCAAATTTTTACTTACCTAATTCGAAAGTTGGGCGCCAGGCGTGCTTTACACACTGAACTCAGAAATCTCAATTTAAAAGACGAATTTCGACAAGAACGTAAAGGTGACGGCAAGGTCACTAGATAGCTCAGTTTCTTTTTGTCTTTATAATAATAACGGAGAGGCGTGGGCTCAGGAAGCAGTGTTTAATAAATAACGGCAGAGAAACTTGTTCGTTTAAACAATTTTTGGTACTCGTTAAAAGTTGAACCAATATATAAGGCCTTACGAGCCATTCGCTGGATGTTTGTGCGGAAATTGTGCGTGTATATATTTATATACACATGTAACNAATTCTACTTGTGAAATTCTCACAAGTGAGTGTTTTTGACTTGAAATTTCCATTCTTAAATTCATACGGGATGCTGGATTTGCATCTCACATATGGAAGACTCCGGATACCCCCTAACTAATTTTAAAATTTTGCGAAAAAAACTCCTCGGCCAGGAGTCGAACCTGGTATCTCCGACTTTCCGTGCCATCGCCTTCCCTGTTCGTTACATGTGTGTATATATATATATACACGCACAATTTCCGCACAAACATCCAGCGAATGGCTCGTAAGGCCTTATATATTGGTTCAACTTTCAACGAGTACCAAAAATTGTTTAANATTACGCTGGCTGAAAAATNAAGCGTTACCAACAGTATCAGACCACCTTTAATATATGTATATTGCGAGAGAGACTCCAAGTGCCTCGGTGGCCTAACCTAACAAGGAAGACGATGGCACGGAAAGTCGGAGATTCCAGGTTTGACTCCTGGCCGAGGAGTTTTTTTCGCAATATTTTAAAATTAGTTAGGGGGATATCCGGGGTCTTCCATATGTGAGATGCAAATCCAGCATCCCGTATGAATTTACAAATTGAAACTTTAATTCAAAAAACACTCACTTGTGAGAATTTCACAAGTAGAATTTGTTACATGTGTATATAAATATATACACGCACAATTTCCGCACAAACATCCAGCGAATGGCTCGTAAGGCCTTATATATTGGTTCAACTTTCAACGAGTACCAAAAATTGTTTAAAATTACGCTGGCTGAAAAATAAAGCGTTACCAACAGTATCAGACCACCTTTGATATATAGTATGTATGTAGAATGCTGACGGGTTGGGCCGCGTAACATTGAACGCGATATATTGTTGATATTTTTGAATGCGAGCGATCGTTGGAAAGTCGTCGGTAATCGATGTTTGCGATTCTTGACGGGAGCGGAGTTTTAAAATTGTTTTTTTAACGCGAGGCAGCCTGTGATAGGAACGGAGACACAGTCGTTTTTCAAGCGAGCCGTTACACGAAGCAGATTAGCGAGTGAGTTGGTCGTCTCGAGAAAAGCGAGTTCGTAGAATATCTTGTAGCCGTGAATTTTTATATTTTGTAAAAACATTAAATATACCTTGACTTTATTTTATTATCAAGTTCCGGGAAGTTACATTTTATTTAAAATATTTCCCACAAATTAAGGGCTCGTCTGGGATTGAAAAGAATAGATTACCACGCCGGTGGTGACTAAAGACAAAACGGAAGAAAGAACGGTTAGAAATTCACGGAAAAAAAACGGTTCAAAATTCAAAAGAATTTCGGCTTAAAAAAAAAAAGAGTTTCGGCAGTGTGGAGGTGTTGCAGTGGTGTCGAGCAAGTGTGTCGCTGTGTGACTGCTCGTGAGATTCGCGACTCGTTTTATCAAACGGTGGTGTAAAGCAGTGCAGCCGGTAAATCTCCCGTAAAAAGGCGTGTGAAGCCGTAGAGCGCGCCATGATAGTCCCGAGAGACTTCACGGTCGCGCAGCTGAAGGCGATGTTGAAGCAGAGGGGTCAGTCTACTTCGGGAAATAAGTCGGAACTCCTAGTCAGGATGTGGAGAGTGGATCCGTCGGGTGAGTGGTCAAGCTTGCCGGCGAACGGCTATCCTGAATGCGGAGCTGATGCAGATGACGCAGATAATGAAGAAGATGATGTGCCTCGCGACGCGTGTGACGTCGGTGCGCGGGGAGCAGGCAGCGAGACGATGCGCGACGATCAGGTGGGTCGCGCGCAGGTGAGCGGTCACGTGGGCACGGCTGTGGACGGTGCGCTCGCACCTGAGCAGAGAGTTAGAGGGAGAGGATTGCCGAGTGATAATTCGTATGGTGAGAACGCAGATGGCGGCGTGAGCTGGAATTGCGCGAGCGAGAGAACGCCATGTTAGAGAAGGAGGTTCAGCTGTTGCGGCGTGAAATGGGATTGATGCGGAGAGAGAGAGAGATGGGAGCGGCAATTGGTCCTGATCGAGACGCGCATGATGTTTTTGCAGCGGTGCGGGGCGCGACACCGCGTATTAATGTTACAACCGTAGCTGAATTGTTAAATAAATTTGATGAAAAGACTGAGTGCTGTGACGGCTGGATTAAAAGACTTGTTTTTCTGAAGGACACGTACAAGCTCGACGACAATACAGCAAAAATATTATTGAGCATGCGGCTTACAGGTCGTGCGTCAGATTGGCTCCATTCGAAAGCAGAACTGGTGACCTTGTCGTTTGATAGGCTATTGAGCGAATTGAAGTCGATGTTTTCGCACCGACAGAGTAAGGTCGCGAGACAGAAATTTCAAAATCGTATGTGGCAGGGAAACTTTCTGTGAATATGTTTATGATAAAGTTATTTTAGGAAACCTGGTGCCGATCGACGATGACGAGCTGGTTGATTATGTAGTTGAGGGCATTCCGGATGTGACGTTGCGCGATCAGGCCAGGGTACAAAGACTCTCGTCCATCGAATCAATTCTGGAGGCATTCGAGAGGATAACTTTGAGGCCGCGAGGTGCAACGGGCGAGAGCTGTGCTGCGAGGCAGGAGAGAAAGAAGAGCAGGCTGTTTGCGGGGGATCAGCGCGGAGGAACGTCGGAGAGGGCTGCTCCCGTGCAGAAGCGTTGTTTTCTATGCGGCAGTAGCGCCCACACAAGTTCGGAGTGCCCGACAAGATCGCAAGGTCGGAAATGTTTTAAGTGTGGCAATTTCGGTCATCATATCGCTGAAAAATATCCTACGAGAAATGATACAATGAGCTGCGCCGTAACAGAAGTCGCGGTTAATAAATTTGTAAAACGGTGTGGATAGATGGAAGAAAATTAAACGCTCTGATTGATACGGGAAGCGATTTATCGTTGATGAGTGTGAGTGAGTATACAAGGTCGGGTTCGCCGGAATTTACCGATTGCAAATTGCAATTTAAAGGCATAGGTTCTGCATTGATACAGACCTTCGGACAGCGTTGCATGAATATTTTGATTGACGGAGTAGAATATAATATAAATGTTCACGTGGTGCGAGACGATCTTATTAAACATGACTTATTAATTGGTGCGGACTTTCTGCGGACTGTTAAGCTATGTATGTCAGGAAATGAAATTGCGACTAGTAAATTAGACGAAGAAATGTATGACGAATCGGAAATTGTACCGGTGGTAGGACAAATTAATATAGAATCGTTGTTGAAAGAGAGGGATGCGATACCGCCAAGCGTAGAAGAATTAGTTCGCAACTATGCGCCGGGCATTGCGCGCGATGTAGGGATAAGAATGCGAATAATTTTGAAAGACAAAAAGCCCGTGTATCAGACTGCTCGAAGATTGTTCCCGTCGGAACAAAAGACTGTGAATGAGCAGATAGCTGAGTGGATGGAGTAGGGTGTGGTTAGGCCATCTTTGTCGGAATACGCTAGTCCGGTGGTCCTCGCGAGGAAGAAGAATGGCGCGTATTGTTTGTGCGTGGATTATCGTCTGCTTAATCGCATTGTATTGAGGGATCGCTATCCTTTGCTCTTGATCGAGGACCAGCTAGACCGATTGCAGAAAGCAATGGTTTTCAGCACGCTGAATTTGGAGAATGGCTTCTTCCATGTTCCGGTGGAGGAAGGCAGTCGCAAATACACCGCGTTTATAGTCCCGGATGGTCACTATGAGTTTTGCCGTGTGCCATTCGGTTTATGTAATTTGCCGGCTGTATTCCAGCATTTTATAAATGTAGTATTCGCCGAGCTGATCCGAGATGGTACGGTATTGACTTATTTGGATGATCTGATAGTGCCATCAAGTAACTGTGCGCGTGGCGTTCAGAAATTAGAGCGAGTGCTGAAGACGGCGAGCGAGACAGGACTGAGGTTCAAATGGAAAAAATGTCAGTTTTTGCGTAGTAAAGTCGAATTTTTAGGGCACGTTGTGGAAAACAGGCGCGTGCGGCTGTCTGATAGTAAGATTAAAGCAGTTGTTTTTTTTCCTGAACTAATCGATGTGAGACGATTGCAGAGTTTTCTGGGGTTGGCTGGATACTTTAGAAAGTTTGTAAACGGCTATTCAACGATCGCTCGACCTCTAACCGATTTGTTGAGGAGTGGCGCGAAATTTGAGTGGGGAATTGCGCAAGGGAACGCCTTTGTTGAGTTAAAGACTAGGTTGAGCGCGGAGCCAGTGCTGAAGCTCTATGAGGTTGGGACAGAAACGGAACTCCATACTGACGCATCAAAGTATGGCTTTTGTGCCATAATGTTGCAGCGGTGCACGGAAGATCAAAAGCTGCATCCGATCTATTATTAGAGTAAGAGAGCGAGTGCTTTGGAAGAAAAGTATTGCAGCTATGAACTTGAGGTCTTGGCGGTGGTGAAGGCTCTTGGAAGATTTCGCGTATATTTACTCGGAATATCTTTTAGGATTCTAACGGATTGCCATGCTTTTGCCATGACTATGAAGAAAAGAGATTTGAGCGTCAGGGTGGCTCGTTGGGCTCTGCGGCTAGAAGAATTTGACTACAAAATTGGTTCCCGACTGCATGGTGCTGGACAAACAACATGACGGATTGTTGGCGAGGCTCCGGCGGGCACAGCGAGATGACCCATGGATAGAGAAGCTGCGGGAGAGCATAGAGGCGGGCAAGCTGGACGGATATGTGGTCTGCAGAAAATTAATATACAGGGTTGACGAGGGGGACACACGCCTGGTGGTGCCGTATTTGATGCAGTTGCAAGTGATCCGAAGAGTAAATGACCATGAACATTTCTCGGCAGCCAAGACTGAGGCCGCCGTCAGACGCGATTATTGGATTACGAACCTGAAATCTAAGGTGGAGAAAGTCCTGAGAGGCTGCGTTCCATGTATCTTGGCCGAGAGGAAATAGGGTAAGCAAGAAGGTTGGCTGCATGTGATAGACAAGGGAAGTGTTTCTTTGGATACTTATCATGTAGACCACCTTGGACCGTTAGAGTAAACTGCAAAAAGATACAGACATTTATTCGTGGTGGTCGACGCCTTTACAAAGTTCGTGTGGTTCTACTCCGTCAGAACTACCGGAACGGCCGAGGTTGTTAATAGACTACGTCTGCAGGCGACAACGTTTGGAAATCCAAGGAGATTGATATCGGATCGAGGAGCAGCTTTTACAAGTAATGAGTTTCGACAATACTGCGAAGAAGAGAGTGTGCAGCATATTTTGACGACGACTGGAATGCCGCGATCAAATGGCCAAGTTGAAAGGGTGAACAGAACTGTCGTGCTTTTGCTCACTAAGCTAGCTGCACCAAAACCTACTGAATGGTATAAATACGTCGACACGGTGCAGAGGTGTATCAACTCGGTTTTACACCGGAGTATTGGTGATTCGCCTTTTCGAGTTCTTTTCGGCGTCTTTCCAAGATTTAGAGACAACGTTGGAATTGCCGATGCACTCCAGCAGGAGATGATTCAGAAGTTCGATGAAGAGCGGAATGAAGTTTGGGCTCAGGCTGCTGAGAAGATGGCTCAAATCCAAGCCGAGAATAAACGTCAATTTGATAGGAGGAGACGAAGGCCGCATCTCTACCAAATAGGAGACTTACAAGGGAAGCTCGCAAAGTAGAAAATTCTGATTTTGATGAAACTTTGCACACATGTAGGGGAGGTCAATAGATGAATGTTGACGTATTTTGTTGCGGCCTAAAAACCGTTTTAAGGGATGAAGTCACCCCTTATACATATACCGACTTTTCACTTTTTTCAATTTATCTTGACAATTATAGAAGATATCAAAAAATGTTTTATACAAAAGTTTCATTAAAAAATGTCCTCTATTCAACTATAGTAACATATTAAAAAACAAATTATTTAAACAAAAATTGTTTTCATAAATGTATAAAAAAAATTTTTTGAACAATGTTATTAATGTAAATAAATAGAAGTAATCTTACCATAAAATTTTTGTATAAAACATTTTTTGATATTCTCAGTAGTTTTCGAGATACATCGAGAAAATTGCAAAGCCGCTTTACATGA
>NW_018022261.1:23971-31340 GCF_002006095.1 Pseudomyrmex gracilis
ATATATATATGTATATATATAATATATATATATACATATATATATACATGTAACACAAACGCCGCGCAACCGAATAAACCGACATATTTTACCAACTGGTGTCGACGCAGCATGTATCCCGCAACACTATAATAAGCGATATTACAACTGTAATATAAATATTTTCAATGATTTCTCAAGTCACGTTGCACTGCAACATAAAAATATTTAGAGAATAAAAGCATCTTTGTTGAAACAAATACCTTTATAATAAAATATATCGCAATAGATAGTTTCTTATATAAGAGATGATAAAAATAAGTTTTGAAAACAAATTATTTCAAAATTGTATTAATGTGCGATTATATATAGACATATTCTTGAGATAAAATTGTGTATACATGTATAAATAAATAAATCAATAGACAAATAGATGTAGAAAATTTCAGTAGCGAACTAAAATCGATTCTTTCTAGAGCAAAACCACTTTTCATGTAAAGCGGCTTTGCAATTTTCTCGATGTATCTCGAAAACTACTGAGAATATCAAAAAATGTTTTATACAAAAATTTTATGGTAAGATTACTTCTATTTATTTACATTAATAACATTGTTCAAAAAAATTTTTTTATACATTTATGAAAACAATTTTTGTTTAAATAATTTGTTTTTCAATGTGTTACTATAGTTAAGTAGAGGACATTTTTTAATGAAACTTTTGTATGAAACATTTTTTGATATCTTCTATAATTGTCAAGATAAATTGAAAAAAGTGAAAAGTCGGTATATGTATAAGGGGTGACTTCATCCCTTAAAACGGTTTTTAGGCCGCAACAAAATACGTCAACATTCATCTATTGACCTTCCCTACATGTGTGCAAAGTTTCATCAAAATCAGAATTTTCTACTTCGCGAGCTTCCCTTGTTAGTGGCTATTAGAAGAACCCAGCTAGGCCCAGGACTGAAGTGGCCTTGAAGTACTTTGGACCATACGAGGTAGTTAAGGCGCTTGGCCACAAGCAATACGTCGTGCATAAAGTGGGTACTGGTGAGGACCCGAAAACCACGCGTACTGCTGCCGACTTCATGAAAATGTGGGTGACCGGAATTAAGGACGAGACGAATGAATTTGCGGAGGAAGGAGCTGACGAGGCCGAAGAGGTCATTCGGGACGAATGATTTGTCAGGACGGCCAAATGTAGGATGCTGACGGGTTGAGCCGCGTGGCATTGAGCGCGATATATTGTTGATATGTTTGAATGCGAGTGATCGTTGGAAAGTCGTCGGTGATCGATGTTTGCGATTCTTGACGGGGGCGGAGTTTTAAAATTGTTTTCTTGACGCGAGACAGCCTGTGATAGGAACGGAGACACAGTCATTTTTCAAGCGAGCTGTTACACGAAGCAGATTAGCGAGTGAGTCGGTCGTCTCGAGAAAAGCGAGTTCGTAGAATATCTTGTAGCCGTGAATTTTCATATTTCGTAAGAACATTAAATATACATTGACTTTATTTTATTATCAAGTTCCGGAAAGTTACGTTTTATTTAAAATATTTCCCACATGTATATTGCGAGAAAGACTCCAAGGGCCTCGGTGGCCTAACAGGGAAGGCGATGGCACGGAAAGTTGGAGATTCCAGGTTCGATTCCTGGCCGAGGAGTTTTTTTTGCAATATTTTAAAATTAGTTAGGGGGGTTTCTGGGGTCTTCCATATGTGAGATGCAAATCCAGCATCCCGTATGAATTTAAGAATTGAAATTTCAATTCAAAAACACTCACTTGTGAGAATTTCACAAGTAGAATTCGTTACATGTGTATATATATATATACACGCACAATTTCCGCACAAGCATCCAGTGAATGGCTCGTAATGCCTTATATATTTGTTCGTTTAAGTTGATAAAAATATAATTTGAATGAAAATAATTTTCCAATATTACCAAGTATCAGCAGTACAGTGTAACAAATCAACAAAAAAACAAAGACAAATATACAGAAAATTACCGTAATACACGCGTGAACAAAATTAAATGAGTGGCGTGTCGTTGGTCGGCAACTAATTGAAAAGAGGTCGTATTCGTTCTTTATTTCCGCTCGCGACCGTGTGCCCGGGTTTTCTTATATTTTGTCTAGCGAGGGTGACCGCGAGATGTTATTCATGCAGCGGAATGCGCTGCCGCACGCAGGACGATAGATAAGGCGCACGGGTAATGCGCGCTCTTTGTTTAGCGCGAGCCGGGCACTCTCTATGATGCAAGGTCGCGGTCTGACGGATACTAATTTCGACCCGATTCACACTCTTAACTCCCGGTATTTAATAAAATACAAATACAAAGCACTTGATATTCCTGAATTACGCGTTTTATCGGAATCAAAAAGAACCGATACGGCAGCAAAATATGGTACAGTGAAATATCGTACAAACAGAACTACAGAAAAGAAAAAAAAAAGAAAAACATTACACGCACGAATAACGAGCTATATTACGCCCGGATTGTTGCGACCGTAGTGCGGCGAGAGAGCAGCAAAGATAAAGTTTTTCGGCAGCAGACGCTATCGCAATTTTTATTGTACAATATACAAATCAAACGCAAATATACGGCGCGGCATCAAGCTGACTATCGCCGTGCAGACTCGATCCGCGACGGTATACTATCAAAAAAACAAAATATGCGAGAGAGAGCGAGCAATCACTCATGTTCGTCGGCACCACTTTTCACGTAGCTTCGTTAGCTCTACCAAAAAAATACGTCGGCAGCTTCCTGCAAGGCTGTCCCTCTCAGCGCTTTATTTCTTCAGATCCTCTTCGGGTATCACTTTCCGGCACTCACTTCTGGCACGGCTCACAACTTTTTCCGGAGGCGAGGAACTCGCGTCGTTCACAGCACGCACAACAATAATCTCGGCCGCTACGGCAATTTCTCTCGAGGCCGCATGCCGTTACTCGAGCCAGGTAATTAGCCAATCATACTTTGTGCTTCGCGGCGCTGTGAGTGACGGCGGCCACGTGCGTATCGGCGACTTATCGACGCGGGCCCTTTTCTGGCTGTATCGACCCGTTCTGCTTGATTCCATCTGTAGGTGAGCTTGCTCGGACACATCTTCCTGCGTCACGGGGTTGATAACTCCACAAGGAGCCTCGCTCCAGTTTTTGCGGAGTCGGAGTGCTAGCGTCTCCCGTTTTCTGGTCCGTCGTCGACATTGTCGCCGAGCGCCTTGTGCCTATAAGGTAGTGTTCACAGTTTTGGCTTCCTTACAGCATGCTGAAGCGGTGGAAGGGATGCGCACAACAGCAGCGAATTCTACCTGCATAAACTCACTGCTGTTGTGCGCATCTCTTCTACCGCTTCAGCATGCTGTAAGGAAGCTAAAACTGTNTTCTTTATTTCCGCTCGCGACCGTGTGCCCGGGTTTTCTTATATTTTGTCTAGCGAGGGTGACCGCGAGATGTTATTCATGCAGCGGAATGCGCTGCCGCACGCAGGACGATAGATAAGGCGCACGGGTAATGCGCGCTCTTTGTTTAGCGCGAGCCGGGCACTCTCTATGATGCAAGGTCGCGGTCTGACGGATACTAATTTCGACCCGATTCACACTCTTAACTCCCGGTATTTAATAAAATACAAATACAAAGCACTTGATATTCCTGAATTACGCGTTTTATCGGAATCAAAAAGAACCGATACGGCAGCAAAATATGGTACAGTGAAATATCGTACAAACAGAACTACAGAAAAGAAAAAAAAAAGAAAAACATTACACGCACGAATAACGAGCTATATTACGCCCGGATTGTTGCGACCGTAGTGCGGCGAGAGAGCAGCAAAGATAAAGTTTTTCGGCAGCAGACGCTATCGCAATTTTTATTGTACAATATACAAATCAAACGCAAATATACGGCGCGGCATCAAGCTGACTATCGCCGTGCAGACTCGATCCGCGACGGTATACTATCAAAAAAACAAAATATGCGAGAGAGAGCGAGCAATCACTCATGTTCGTCGGCACCACTTTTCACGTAGCTTCGTTAGCTCTACCAAAAAAATACGTCGGCAGCTTCCTGCAAGGCTGTCCCTCTCAGCGCTTTATTTCTTCAGATCCTCTTCGGGTATCACTTTCCGGCACTCACTTCTGGCACGGCTCACAACTTTTTCCGGAGGCGAGGAACTCGCGTCGTTCACAGCACGCACAACAATAATCTCGGCCGCTACGGCAATTTCTCTCGAGGCCGCATGCCGTTACTCGAGCCAGGTAATTAGCCAATCATACTTTGTGCTTCGCGGCGCTGTGAGTGACGGCGGCCACGTGCGTATCGGCGACTTATCGACGCGGGCCCTTTTCTGGCTGTATCGACCCGTTCTGCTTGATTCCATCTGTAGGTGAGCTTGCTCGGACACATCTTCCTGCGTCACGGGGTTGATAACTCCACAAGGAGCCTCGCTCCAGTTTTTGCGGAGTCGGAGTGCTAGCGTCTCCCGTTTTCTGGTCCGTCGTCGACATTGTCGCCGAGCGCCTTGTGCCTATAAGGTAGTGTTCACAGTTTTGGCTTCCTTACAGCATGCTGAAGCGGTGGAAGGGATGCGCACAACAGCAGCGAATTCTACCTGCATAAACTCACTGCTGTTGTGCGCATCTCTTCTACCGCTTCAGCATGCTGTAAGGAAGCTAAAACTGTGAACACTGCTATAAGGCCCTTACGCCTCTGTATCGCTGTTTTTCTCTACCGTCTCTCCTTGTCGCTCTTCTGCGTCCGACGCTACGTGTCGTGAGCTACGCCTTCTCTCTCTCTCTCCGTGCCTAGATAAATCACAAAATAACCGCCAAGCGGTTCGCACGGCAGAATCACAATTTAAATGCGCTCAAATGCCAAAAATAATCTGAAAATAACGCAAATAAAAATTAGTACAGATCGCAACACCTCAACCATGGCTAATAAACGGTATAGGCGCTACGCGCCTTCGCCAATATACGTGTGTTCGCCTGTCGCGCGCATCCTAACGAGCTGCTCTCCCTTAAATCGTGGAAGACGCAAGCCCATCGCCTCCCGTGCCGGCCGGAATTATTTCCTTGTGACGGACACGAAAAGTGTCACGTCACATTATATATATATATATATAAACTATATTACTAGTATTACTAATTTTTCTATATTTTTAATTTGTAAAACACGAAAAGAATCTACATTTTACAGATGCACAATCCTAAAGTATTTAATTCATATCATATAAATATAATATATTAATTAATTAAATTTTGTATAATATGAAGTAAATATTTTGAGATTATGTCTAAAAAATGTAGATTCTTGTCATAATTTACAAAACAAAAATATATATAATATAAAATATATATACTGTAAAATATATATATATAAAACACTAATAACTTTCAATATTCAAAACATTTTTGAATTCTCCCATAGAAAAATTTACTTCAAGATTTTTTAAAGTAACTTTAAAAAATCCTATAATATACTTAAAGTTTACTTTGATTTCATTAAGTTTACTTAAAGTTTACTTTAATTCTATTAAATTAACTTAAAGTTTTTTTAATACTCCCAAAGTTTTTTAAGGAAGGTTCTAAGTAATTTATGAAACTTTAAGTTTTCTTGAAGTTTACTTTGATTCCATCAAGTTAACTTAAAGTTTCTTCAAAGTTGCCAAAATTTTTTAATGAAGTTTACTAAATAGCTTATAAAACTTGAAGATTACTTCTAGTTTTGTGTTTGAAAGTTAGATTAAGATATTTCTAAGTTTTGAAAAACTTGAAGTTTACTTTTAGTTTTGTTTGGAAGTAGATTAAGATTCTTTTAAGTTTTGGAAAATTTAAAGTTTACTTTTAGTTTTGTAGATTAACTAAGATTCTTTTAGTTTTTAGAAAACTTGAAATTTATATACAGGGTGCCCCAGAATTGGTGTAACATCTCTCGTAGGCAGGTAGAAAGAGTAAACCTGAGTCGAAAAGTCCTATACCATTTTGCTAGATTCGCAATAGTTACCGAGATTTTAATTAACAAAGATCCGCGAATAAGCATGCATCGGGCTGTCTTACGCGCGTAAGATGACTGCCCGCCGCGCTTCGCGCGCTCACGGTTGTTACCCGTAGCAACAGTACAGGAGGAGCTAAACATAACAACATATACAATACTATAGCATATACATAATGGCAGATGAAAAATAACGATGGCTGATCGCGAAAACATAGATGTTTCATTTTAATTAGCAAATTACAAACGATTACTCGCATGTTTTGTTAATGAAACTAAATAATTCTAATATCGAGATGTGTCGATAATAAGTCTGTTTACTTATTTATTTAATTAATCTTTTTGTTACCGAGAACGAGATATTTCTCCATCACAATGTCGCTTGAGATGACGCTAATGACGAGATATCTCGCGCAATTTCTATTGTGCTGTGTTATAGACGAGATATCAATAAAATGTCTTTAAATGAATGAATGTCTTTATTCTAAATTTTTAGATGACAAATTAAAGTATACGAGATATCTCGTCTATAGCACTTTCAAATAACGAAAGTTGTGACGCGAGATATCTTGTATAAAGCGTCGCATAAGTGATATCGTGTTGGCGAGATATTTTGTTCGTAATAAAGAAAGGATTAATTACGGGAAGAATCTCATAAAGAAACGAAAAAATTATACGTTACATTTTGGTGGAAATATGAATGTATTACTGATTGTAGTGTTATTGGTATTGTTATTTATTTCTTTGATCTTTTTTTTACTTATTAATTTTGTTTACTTATTAATTTTGTTACATACAAACAAGAAACAATATTTTGAATAAAGAATATTTTAAATATTCTATTACTGTAATTACAAAAATATAAATCTTTTTGTGTATTTTTTTTAAAAGTCTTTACATAAAATAAATAAATAAATACACAACTAAATAATCATTATCACCATCTCGATATTACTATATTCGAGATCGATGACTCGGCATGTAGGTCATGTCAATGAGNATGTAGGTTATGTCTAATTCTGTGAATATTTTTACTTATAGGATTTTTACTTATAGGACGTCAGTCTCAAATGTGTTAAAAATGTAATTTCTTTTTTTTACCTATTTACTTTTACATTATCTATGTAAAACAGAAAAAAGTAAGAAAACCATTAGTACATTATCATTAGCAACAATTAGACCCTTGCGCCGCCGTGTTACGCCGCCGCCGCCGAGAAATTATCATCCGCCGATTCCGCCGCCGCCGAAAGAGAAAAATTTCGGCGAATCCGCCGCCGCCGCCGCCGAAAATTAATATGGCGCGCCGAAAAAAAGTAAAATGCTATATGTGTTTTATATATATTGGTTGAAGTGTATTAAGACCGAAGCACAGACTTTTGCATAACGCATAACGCATAAGACATAA
>NW_018022262.1:0-8938 GCF_002006095.1 Pseudomyrmex gracilis
GCGCACACGGACACGGCTGTTCGCCTGTGTGCGCATCCCCTCCACTTGCTGTGGCATGCTGCAAAAGTCTTGAAACTGGCATCCCTGAGTGAGCGTGCCCATCTGTGTCGGGCTCGTGTTCGAGGTGTTGTGACTATGATCACCTTGTGAGAGGGGGAATTAATTCGGGATTACACCCGAATTAATTATTGGAGGCCCGATTAAGTTCGCCGATCAACCGATAAACTCGGTTGAAAGGGACCGGCCCGGAAAAAATCCTAGGTGGTGAGCGGATTCGAACTTGGGATCTCCAGGTTCGCAGCTCCTGCAATCAAGCTGCAAGACCACTGGGCCGGTCGCGCACGACGTGTCTTCTCAGGATCATGGCGTAACAAACAGCGTATCGGAAATCGATCCTGCGCGAAGGTATCAGCTGTTCGGCACTGCAGGTCGCGACCTCGACCTCTTGCGGCGCGTTATCGACCTACTAGGCCGCGATCGCGCGTCGGTCCGCGGATACGCTGTCGCGATCTTCCTTACCAGCTTGGTGCCGTTATGAAATTCGGAAGGGCCGAGAACTTCTCTGACTGATTGTGAGAGATCATATGATCTCGACCCTTCCGTCTCCTTATATAATCTGCGAACGGGTTCGTTTCCATCTCAGTTGCAGGGAGTCTGACCAGGATTTTTCCGCAGGAGAAGAAATTCCGGTCCTCTGTGAAGTTTCCGGTGCCTGATGTCCGTGCATCTGATGAGCTCTCTTCTCTCTCGGCTCCACTGCACGCCGTCTCAGCTCCAAATCTTAGCTCGCTATCCTTTTTCTCGGGTTTTACCTAGTAATTGGCGAAGACAAACTGTTTCCAGATGCTTATTGCTCAATTCTACTTCAAAAGAGTGCAACCTAATGACGATCGGGCTTTACGTCCGATTGACCGCGAAACAACAAAATATACAAAATATACAAGAATCGAACAAATAAAGCCGGAAATCGCTCTCTTTTTATAGAATGTATCCCGAGAGGACATGACTTCCCAACTCTATTAAAATTATAAATTACCACTGACTGGCGACAGAAGGGCGTCACGTCACAGTACATACTTTTTTTTATTTTTCAAACCCAAAACAATTGGGACTAAATAGAAGTTTATCGGTTCATTTCTTACTAAAATATAAATATTTTAATTTTTCATAAATGTCAAATTTATGAAAATTTAATTTAATTTAAATACTCATTTTCGCGTAATAGAAGCACGGAGTGCTCGCTCGGTTCGCGCGCGACTTATATGGGTGTGAACTTGGCGCGAGGCACTACTGTGCCTCTTAATATTATACAAAAATCATATTAGGAACATACAGGGTCATCGAAAAGTATCGGACCCCCCCTAATATCTTCAGTTAAAATGCATTTTGGAATAAATGTCCAATAGCAAAGTTGTACGGCTTCAAGCGGTTATGCTAGTAGGCTACGGCAGAAAACTGCCCGAAGGTGATCGCGAGAAGTTGCTCGAATGCGTGATGTCCGAAGGCGTTAGCGGGAATCTGCCCGAAAGCGTTGACGGGGCTGATCTTTATTCTTTCACTCTCGCAGGCACCAATGTACGAGCTCTTGAGCAAACAATACGGATCACTGATTTTTATCTTTGATGCAGTGCTGTCTTCTTCTTAACGAGCAGCAGTTACCTCGTGGACAAAAACAAACAGTCCCAAAAATTTTTTCTGTAACAAAAAAGCCATTGCGCTTCAATTGGTTGTCTCAAACATCTTCATTTTGTTTCCAATAGCCCAGAAATTTTTCGTAAATATTATTAATTGATCTATTAGATTTTCAGTTGCTCAACGAGCTTTTTGCTAGTGCTTGTTGAAATAAACAAATCAATAGTTGGACCAACACTTAATAATTAGTATTTTTCTCTACTTAATTATTTAGATCAATTTTCTATCACTTACATGATTAATTCTTCTTTGCTCTAATTAAGAATAGCGGAGCTTTCTGAAAAAGATCAAATAACACTGTTAATGATGCGAGGATGGGGAGATCAACAAAGAGGGTATAAAACAGTAACGCGATTATTTAATAAAAATTTTTGGAATGAAAATAATAGGATCTCTAAAAGTACTGTAATCCGTACTATTCAACGTTTCGAGAACATTGGTAGCGTTAAAAGCCGCTCAAGATCTGGTAGATGTAAAACAGCAACAAATAATGATAAGGCATTAGATGTTTTACAGTCTTTCGTTGAAAATCCCCATATTTCTATCAATCGCGTTGCACAAGAACACGAAATCGGTCATGCATCTGTCAGTAAAATTTTGAAATTGAATAAATGGCATCCATACAAACTCCATTTGTGCCAAGAGTTGTCCGAAGACGATTTTGACAGACGCATCGAATTTTATGATCTTATGATGGAGATGATTGTCGACGATCCTTTATTACTTAATAATATTGTTTTCTCTGATAAGGCAACATTTGAACTGACTGAAAATGTAAATGAACAAAATTGTAGGTACTAGAGTGACGTTTATCCTCACTGGAAAAGAGACAATCATACCCAATATCCACAAAAATTTAATGTATGGGCTGGTATTCTTAATGGTAGACCAGTTAGCTTTTTCTTCATTGAAAGCAATTTGACAGCACAGGTATACACAGTCATGCTTCGCGAACAAATTGTTCCAGCTATTCGAGACATAGCTGGTGGAAATATGGATGAAATTTATTTCCAACAGAATGGAGCTCCGCCTCATTATGGTGTCATTGTCCGTCAATATTTGAATGAGGTCTTTCAGGACAGGTGGATAGAGCGAAGGGGTCATATTGAGTGGCCACCTCGGTCTCCGGTCTCCTTGACCCCACTTGACTTTTTTTGTGGGGTTACTTGAAAAGTAAAGTTTATGCCACCAAGCCTCAAGATTTAGACGATTTAAGAGGGAGAATAACTCGAGAGTCAGAACTAATACCGCCGGAAACGTACCAGAATGCGATTTCAGCTGTTTATAACAGATTGGCACATTGCCAGGCTGTTGAAAGGCAACAATTTGAACATTTGTTGTGAATTGTTTGATACAATTAAATATTTTGCCCAAGCTGACCAATTGAAATAAAATTCGCCTTAACTGGCCGGACCCACACGCCACTCTTGTCTTAATTGATCGGAATCATACGCCACTCTTGCCTTAACTGGCCGGACCCACACGCCACTCTTGTCTTAACTGGCCGAACCCACACGCCACTCTTGTCTTACCTGGCCAGACCCACACGCCACTCTTGTCTTAACTGGCCGGACCCACACGCCACTTAACAAATTGTTAGATTCAAACCATTATAACTCAAAAAGTACTTAATGCAAAAATGTTTTATTATAGTGTTTTGGAAAGCTCTCGAGATAAGTTATAAAAATATGCAATAAAATGTAAGGAGTATCATTAAAAAAAATAAAGTTGACCTTGAAATGGCCTTAAAGGACATGGTCAAGATCAAAGTCAAGATCATCATCTTACTCCTCGCTTGAAACCATACAACTTTGATATTGGATACTTTCTACAAAATGCATTCTAACTGAAGATATTAGAGGGATCCAATACTTTTTGATGACCCTGTATACAGTGACAGCAGCGCTCCACAACTCAGGCGAGCCGAATAGCCAAGTAGTAACGCTGCGATTTTTCTGACATCCCCACCACTGAGCGCGACCCTACCACTCTACTACATACATACGTACGCTCCGCTCCGTCTCATTTGTGTGTAGTGTGTATGTATCAAAAACACCAGTATCGGCGTGCCGTCATCAAACGTAAGTCTTTCAGTAAATAAATAAAATAATACAAGTGGGTTATGTGAATGAGAAATTGTCACAAATAGCATTTTACGCGTGTAATACGTAAATGACGTAAATATATGTTAGTAAGTTATATTTGTAATGTTATATCCAGACAGTAATTTTATATCTTTTAATAAATTGCAAATTTATAAGATGTGCGTGACATCGCGTACTATCGTCAACTTTGTTTCTGTGTTGTAGGAAAATATTAATATTATAAATTTCTTAATGAGATGTTTGCGGTCGAACACTTGCATCAACAAGTTGTGAAATATCAACAGAAAATTTTGTTGTAGTTAAGCGTAATAAGTTTGACAATGTCTCGTCAGTCATTGAAGATCGATACTGTTTTTTATATTTTTCATCGCGGAAAATGTTTTTTCGCATAAGTAAGTACTAGCAAACATGGAATGAATCTTTAACGCAAATTTTCTTATATTTGGATATAAATTTTTATCCAAAAGTCTATAAAATGAAACACCTGTTTTCTTTCGAGATTGCAGAAAAACATCGTTTTGCAAATCGCAGAGTTCCAATTGTACATGTTCCGGCTGATCTTCTATTTTTATAGCGAGTAGATTATTAAAAAGATGTAATCACTTTTCATCGCGTCGAATTCTGTAAAACGATTGTGAAATTCATTCAAAACTTCCTGAACAATATTAACTAACAAAGAAAATTTCAAATGTGAAAATTCTTTCTTCAACTCCAAACAAGAAGGAAAGTGAATTAGATTTTCCTTTTGAAGCTGAAGACAAAATAAACGAAGTCGAGCACGAAAACTATTGATATAACTTACTAATTCAGAAATTCCCTGATTTTCACCTTGCATTTTTAAGTTCAGCTCATTTAAATGATAAGTAAGATCAGTTAAAAATGCTAAATTTTTCTGAAAATCAGAAGAACGTAAAGTTTCTTGTATTTCAACAGTGTCGGATTTATTTTGCTCTAAAAACAGTAGAATTTCTTTCTGAAGTGAAAAAAAATGTTGAAGACATTTACTCGCACTCAACCAACGAATTTCAGTATGAATACGTAAGTCACTATATACCGCATTTATCTCATCTAAAAAGGCTTGAAATTTTCTATGTGTTAAGGATCGATTGCCTCCCCGAATAAGGTTTGTAACTTTTGTTACTAATTTCATTGTGGAAGATAACTTTAATATTTTAGTGCACAGTACTTCTTGATGTATTATATAGTGCAATGTTAAACAATGAATATTGTTTGCTTTCAGTTGACCTACAAGTCCTACCTCAGTACCTGTCATGGCTGGTGCTCCATCAGTTGCAATTGAAACGCATTTTTCAAATCCGCCAATCTGATCGACATGACTTTTCAAAGCGTTGAATATATCCACGCCTTTGGTTGTGTCATGCAAAGAAGACAAACCTAGAAGTTCTTCGTGGACTTCGAAATTGTCAGTAACTGTGCGAATAAAAATTAATAATTGAGACACATCCGTGCGATCAGTACTTTCATCAATACATAATGAATAAAATTGACATTCAGCAATAAGGTCATATAATTTATCTTTGACGTACAGTGACATATCTCCGACGCGTTTAGCCACAGTTTTATCAGATAAAGGAACGAAATTAAAATCAGAAGCAACTGTATTGTGTCCAAAAGCCCGTGCCATTTGTATTGCACATTGTTTAATAAGCGGGCCATCACTAAAACATTTTTGTGCTTCAGCTAAATTTAAAGATACTTCATACGAAGCAAATAAAGCAGAACGTTAGATGATAGTATTATGTACAGATACTGAGGCAGACGCGATATTATTTTCTAATTCAGTAATTATTGCTCGACGAGCTTCATCATTATATTTATCGTATTTGTCTTTATGATATTTATTGTAATGACGGGAAATGTTATTACATCTCATTACCGTCAGTATTTTTGAACATACAAGACATTATATATTTGAATTATTAGGTATAAATAAATATTTATACTTCCAATTATCTTGGAATTGTCTATTTTCTTTATCGATTTTTCGCCGCTGCATACTGAAAAGTTCAAAACTATGTGATAGCTGCCGTATATCAATGCGTAGACAGAACTGTATCACGCTATGTCTCGAGCAATATTGACAAAGACGATCGAAACGTAGCTGCACGGATCGACATTACCACCACTAGCCTCCTACGGCGGACGGCGCCCCGCCAGCGCTTTAAGCGAGAGTGGGGGAAGCCTCTCCGCTACAAATGAAAGAAGTGGAATAAACGCAATAGCCAAGCGTGGCTACTGGGCCGCCAGTTGCCGAGCGCTGATATACAGGATATCCGATTAATTGCCGTAACATCGCTCATAGACAAGTAGAAGAAATTATTCTGAGTTGAAAAGTTTTATACCATTTTGTAAACGCACTAATTAACAAGTCATAAATTAATAAAGATCCGCGAATGAGCGTGCAGTCACGTGCATAATGACAGCACAATGACAGCTTAGTGTTTCGCGCGCTCACGCCGTAGCAACGGTGTAGGAAAAGCTAATAAATAACATGTGATATACATAAACTATAAATAAAAATCAATAATTACCGACAACTATCTTTTTGTAAATAATTAACTACATAAATGTAAAAAAAGAACTCATTTTTGACACACATTTTGACATTAAACTTATTTATTTTGATAAAAAAAAAATACGCGCGCGCGNGCGCGAGGTCCATGCTTTCGCGTTTAGTTGTCGGTAGTTATTAATTTGTATGTATAGTTTATGTATATCATATGTTATTTATTAGCTTCTCCTATATATATATTCCTTTGCATTATGGCATGAGCGCGCAAAACACTGAGCTGTCATTGTGCTGTCATTATGTACGTGGCTGCACGCTCATTCGCGGATCTTTACTAATTAATATTTCGTTAATTATTGCGAATCTTGCAAAGTGGTATAGAACTTTTCTTTTCGCAGTGCGATTCTTAATTAATTATTTTCAAATTTAATTTATCGGATTTTACCTTAATTCTTTGTAGACATGCATTTGATAAGGACCTAATTTAAAGGTTGAAAACGTTTATGCTATAGTTTTTTAATAAACGGATTTAAATAAATACACACTCCAAAAACTGTGTTTGGTTTCAACAGCCAAAAAATTCATTTGTTCATTAAAAAATTCCTGAAGCTACATACACACATCTTTACAAAATATATATATTGTGACGTGGTATCCGCATCGCTCCTCTTTCGCCACAAAACTTTAGATTTTTCGCGTGAGTCCGGGAATGCGAGTCGTAAAAGAAGCGCCAAGATTCTTTAGGGCTTGCTTGCATATATTAGAATAGTCGCTCATTGTAATTTTATTATATATATCAGTGATGCATCACCGTCTGAGGAGATACAACGAGGGATCGTTCAAAAACATCATTCTACTGATAAAGAGAGAAGACGATCAAGAGAAAAAGATGAGAGTAGAAGCGCGAAAGAGTGGTCAGGTCAAGGTCACCGGGGCACAGTGAGGCGACTGCATCATTTTTCGGTTATTTGCTTATACCTTCTACATTTTTCAATGAAATGATTTAAAATTTCCCATAAATGAGGTACGATTAATGTAATCTTACTATGTAAATCACAATCATCTATACTGGTAGTATTATAATAAAACATATAAATGATTATTTTAACTATACCATATGAAGTAACTTAAATATAAAAACTGAGTAAAAATCAATATGATTTAATAGAATCTATCGAAATATACTGATATTATTAAATTTTAGATGGTTTTTGTTTAATCTGCTCTTAGCGTTACCCAGAATTAACGACGTGGACGTGGCAGATATTTAATCCCTTAGGGTATTTGATTTTTGTGAGTTCCCTTGCCTCTCACATATCGTTTTTGAAATTAGTCATCATCATGATCTATATCATCATGATCTATATATCATCAGCTGAAATATAATAGACGTTTTGCATCTTCAGTTAAATCTTTTTTTTTTACGTTCTATTACTTGTCGCGAATTAGATATACTTAGATCTGAAACAATCATCAAATTATTAAAACTATCTTCGTTATTTTGTATCCGCGATATTTTCCAGGAATGATTTTCTCTATATTTTCTAAAATATTTATGATTAGCTTCTTGAGCATCTTCGGATAATTGTCCTATTGGTACGATAGCATTCTTTATAATGTCTGCCATGAATTAAGAGGGTACTGGAGCCCGGCCTGTAAACTAGATAGAGACCTGTAAACCGACGTTTTAAAAAACTAAATTTCTCTAATTTTTAAGATTCTTTACTGCATTACATAAAAAGTGCTTCTATAGAAGCAAATACATATAAACAACTATTTTTGCTTTTGAAAATGGATATATAATGCCTTTTGAAATTCTTTTTTTCATTCATAATAATAGCATATGATAACCTATACTATCATCACACTAAGACGTTATTCTCATCAATTAGATAGTCATACCATAATCTGAATGCTTCATTAGATTCGTTTTTGTCGTATCTGTGGCACTAATTCATTGTAAATATGTACATAAGCTTAGAAATAATTCTACATATATGAATATATAGTGAGGTTATCACGCAAAAGGCACGGTAGTGCCTCGCGCCAAGTTCACGCGCAACGAAGTGACGAGCTCGAACTGCGCGAGCACACCGTGCCTCTTATATACGCGAAATTCAGTAAATGAGAAAATGGGAAGTTTTTTACAAGGCTATTTTTCAANAACGACTGAACCGATTAATTTCGTTTTAGTCTCATTCGCTTCAGAATGAAACATTATAAAAAAAAGTATTCTTGCGTTTTGTGTGTTTGTGGCTTCTGAACAAAGATAATGAATAAGATGAAAAATAGACGTGTAAATCACAATTAAGAAACGTTTTCATCATCGTGGGACACTCAGGAATGTGCATGTTCACATTTGTGCTACCAGATGGTGTTGTTTAATGAGCACGTTTTGAAAAGAAAGTTAAGAGGGTCCTGGAGTAAGACCCGAAGTCCGCACTGGGGTCTCTGCCCGGAAAGTGGCGCGCTCAGTGGTTAAGTTATTCCGTCCTTCTTTTAAAGTGAGACGGGCAATCGCGCTGTCTATCGCGTCACCGGTCTTTCGTCGCAAGGCTCGAGCCGGCCAGCACCGAAAACACTGAAGTGGTGGGGATACGCACACAAGCGA
>NW_018022262.1:12453-15833 GCF_002006095.1 Pseudomyrmex gracilis
TTAGTTGTCGGTAGTTATTAATTTGTATGTATAGTTTATGTATATCATATGTTATTTATTAGCTTCTCCTATATATATATTCCTTTGCATTATGGCATGAGCGCGCAAAACACTGAGCTGTCATTGCGCTGTCATTATGCACGTGGCTGCACACTCATTCGCGGATCTTTATTAATTAATATTTCGTTAATTATTGCGAATCTTGCAAAGTGGTATAGGACTTTTTGACTCAGACTAACCCTTTCTATTTACCTACGAGCGGTGTTACGGCAATTATCGGACACCCTGTATAAGAAGATAAAAAAAGTTTTAACATCTTTAGCAAATTAGAAGAAAATAATAAAATACAATAAAATTATGAAATTAATGACTCATATAAATTAACGTGGCGTTTTACATTACATATCTATATAATCTTGAATAATATACTTGTTATAGCAACAGGTGATTTATTTCCTCTGCTTCCATTTTATGACCATCCGCCATTGACTTCTCATATGTTTTCATATTACCGATGCTTTCCAAAACAGTTTTAGGTAAAGTGTAGTTTTTACAACAAACGTCAAGCCTTTTGAGTCCAAATCAAATATGCAATATATTATTCAATAACGGAAGCTTAATTTTGTTCTGCAACTTGGTTTTAATCAAATTCACTTGACTAAACACTCGCTCAATATCAGTATTAGAGTAAGGAAGACATAGAACTAAGTTTTCGAAAGGATTTTGGTTATCTCGTAGCATCTCGATAATTTATTTCTTGTATTTAAAATTTTTCCGTGTCTTGTGTTTCTTTCCATCGAAAGTGATAAATATTCTTCCACACTAATGTGATTTGAGCGATAGTTATTGCGTCTTTTTTACCGTAATACAAAGCTACATTTGTGATCAGAAGTTTATTTGCTTTCAAGCATTCAGTCACAGAAGAAGCACTTATGCGCTGTAATATTTTTATATTGTCAGTTAAACGGTTTTGTAGTTCTTTTATTAAAGCAATTAAAAAAAAAACACATCTAGATTTCAAATTTTCTTTTTCCTGGTCAATGATTTTGTTCTCAGCAAGAAAAATCAAATGCGTAACCCAGAGCAGGCGAAGGATCCAAATATTTTTCGATGTCGTGCTTGTAAATATCTATTCTTGTCGTTGAGAGTAGTATTTTATTAGCAATAGATAAATAAAGTTTTTTAAAAATTGAAAAAATTGAAATTAACAGGCCTTATAATGATAAAACCAACTGAAAATTTGATCTTAAAGCCCTTTGAGTCCACAGATGGAAGTGGTAAGAAATTATTACTCGTATTCTTTAGTGGTTAATAGAACGTTTTGATCATTCTTTTAATTTTTTATTATTATCAGCCAAACACAATTTATAAATTTCAAAAAGACAAACAGCTATTGCATGCTAATAAGCAAGAGTAGCCAAATCCGATAATCAGAGAAATCAAAGTAAGTAAACAATCTCAACTCTAAAACGGTGTTTAAGTAGCTGGTAAACTAAAAGTCTTTTAATATCCGAAAGTAGCTTTGTTGGATTAGCTACTTTCGAAGTTTTTATTTGTTTTCTACATCATGTTCAAAATCGGATACAAAAAATTAAAATAGATAAAATTTTTTTGTTGCGATACATAGAATATAACAGTTCATCCGTATAACAATTGTCATTGACTCGTGAGATTTCGAAATACGCTTCTAACTCTGTCCGTTGATCTAAAATTCGTTTAACTGCAGGCTCGATTGATAACCATCGCAAAATTTTCAAAGACTCTTGGCTATTGTTTAATGTCCGATAGATCTGCGCGTAATTCAACTGTAGTATAGACAAATTAGCAAACCAATTATAGGTATTTCTTTAATCACAAATTCAATATTTCGAGGCAGCGTATTTTCAGTTGTCTTCAAAATGGCAATTTGGAGTGAGTGACATACGCATCGAATTACAGTCGAACCTCCCAAAACGAATACAGTCGGGACCGACGAGCCTCTCAAAACGTATACTTCCCCTATTCCCTCACTCTTTACCTCAGGCATGCGCAAAGACTTACTTGATATAAATTCATCTCGCGCTAGCGCAGTTTTGGTTGTAATCATACTTAGTGGTGGGAAAAGCGATGAAGGGGAAAATATATAATACGTTTTGAGAGGCATATGTTTTGGGAGTATACGTTTTGGGAGATTTGACTGTAATATTATACGAGACATCTTTCTTTAATCGCACGTAAACGCCTGAATTCACTTCTACCATCGACAGATGCATTGTCGGTGCCAATCCTTTGCATTTTGATTAACTGTAATTTTGCGTCAATCAATAACTGTTTTATTACAAGATAACAATAATTAAATATTATTATTTTGTTTTATTACATTTACAATGGATTCCGCTGCCATCTTCGATATAAATTAGTCTTAAAAAAGTCGATATATTTTTTGTTGTTTCGACGCTGTAACATCTGATGGCAATGCAAGCATTTTTGTTTACCGTGATTCATCTATTAATATACTATAATATCCATTATTAATGTCTTTGACTAGCGTCTCGTAAAAATAAGGTTCTATCACATTGTTAATTATATTTGTACATTTCGTTCTATGTAAGCTTATATTGAAAAGCGTATCTTTATAGAGATTGTTTAAATGATCTACACTTGCGATTAACGTATGTATGGCAGAGAGAAAGTTGAAGCTTTCTTACACTGTTCTTTGATATTTATATGTATGATATATATATGTTGATAGGCTGAAACGGTATTATTTGTTGTCTTTTGCTCAAAAATGGCTTTGATGCTGTAACATGCTTTAAAGTCTGCCCGTGTTTTACAAGATCTCCTAGCTTAACGTTGAGCAACACTTTGCAATATTTGCAGTATGCCTTCGATGAGTCAAAAGTATATGGATTGAGTCATTCTTTCGCCGCCTCCAATGTTTCCCACTCTTTACGATACTTTTGAGTTTATTACCAAGACACTAAAAATAAAAATTAAAACAATAATTAATTATTAATTACTATTAATATATAATTATTATTAATATAATTAATTAATATAATTAATTACAAATAATAATTAATTACAATTTACTTTATGTAAGATACTTATGCATATACTTAAATGGATGTTGATATTAAAATATATTAAAAGGTAGAGATTCAAATATATAACCAACCTTTGTAGAACTCTCGAGCGGATTGCGAGTATGTTAATGTTAGGCTTTCATACGCATGATAAGCAACGGAAAGAAACAATTACTTCTAAAATATTTAAACTAAAGGCCGATACGAGCATTAAAATACAGGTTGATCGTGTATAATAAGTTGTCTTTATTCAATAAATATAGACGTTTCGGTCACACAATTTTTGACCTTCTTCAGTATGAAAATTAAGTCTAA
>NW_018022262.1:16428-17653 GCF_002006095.1 Pseudomyrmex gracilis
CGCTTCGTTTGTCCGACATAAGATATATTACAATTATTACAATTAATTTGATACACCACATCTTTATTTTGATCATGAGTTAACCTATCCTTTCCAACCTTTATGAATTTACTCAATTTATTTAAACTTCGAAAGAAGACTTTAGACTTAATTTTCATACTGAAGAAGGTCAAAAATTGTGTGACCGAATCGTCTATATTTATTGAATAAAGACAACTTATTATACACGATCAACCTGTATTTTAATGCTCGTATCGGCCTTTAGTTTAAATATTTTTGACTATTTCACGAGCGATTGATTGACAATTACTTCTAGTTTTTATTGATAATGTGATAAAAATGAGATATGTGCTTATTTTTATTCTTGTAGTCAGATTAGTACAAATTTATAGTATTCAAAATTTATAAAACACTTCTATTATTCAAAAAGTACATGCATATCTTTGAATATATTTATCGCCCACTACTTGAGTCTTATTAGAAATTACAAATATTTACTTTTAAAATTACTTACTTTTGAATCCACTATTGATCAATGAGTATAAATCAAGTTTTCACGGATTTGCGATATACTAACTGTTGAG
Organism: Pseudomyrmex gracilis; assembly: GCF_002006095.1. NCBI lineage: Eukaryota > Metazoa > Arthropoda > Insecta > Hymenoptera > Formicidae > Pseudomyrmex > Pseudomyrmex gracilis. The sequence goes on from NW_018022262.1 coordinate 17,013, forward strand.
CGTGAAATCTCATATCATGCGTGAAGTTCTTTGCATTACCGTCTTAAGAGGCGCTAGGATCGCGTTGCGAGCGGGCTCGGGCTCGGGTTCGAATAACCTGCGATGGCTGCGATACTCGTGTGTTCCACTCAGCTCTTGTGCACATTGCCTGAAGGAATTCTTCTGATTAACAAGTTGCCTTCATTGCTACGTTCATTTGTATATCAGAGAGAAGCCTGAGAGCGGCCACGGCCATAAGAGTTTCTGCGATAACTTTTCGTGAACATAGTTCTATTCCGTGCTATGCGAACACCGACGTGGTGGGGATACGCACACAAGCTAGAACCGTCGTCATACCCTTGACGAAAATAAGAAGCTTTACAGAGCGTTGATAACCGTTTACTAAGAATTTCTGAGAGTTTATACGCTTTCAAACTTTATAAAAATGCTTATATAACGTCAAAAGGTTTGAACTCTTTTGGAACGCTTATCAAACGCTATATATAATGTTTACTAAACATTCTGCAATGCTGAGGTAACGCTTTTCACAAAACGCTCAATAAATACTGCTAATTTTTGTACAAAGAGTTTGCTGACAGACTTTTCAAACGGTTAGCAAATGCTTTAATGAATAAGTAATAAAAAATATTAAAAACTACACA
>NW_018022262.1:18613-22491 GCF_002006095.1 Pseudomyrmex gracilis
TAATTTTTTAGAATATCTTTAATATTAGTTATGTCACTAATGACATACGTTTCATTATTGTTTAAAGTTTGAATAGGCAAAGAAATTGATGATTGCATTTGTGATAACATTTGTGGTGATGGTGACAACGAAGATGAAGAGGAAGATGTTAATATATTATCAGGAGAAATTGTAGATTGTTTTGTTAAATATACAGCATGTTCATATGTTTCCATATCGGCTTGAAATAAAATATTACTAACTTGATGTTCAACATAACTTTGTATTTTAACGTTGTATTTACGATGTTTTCTTGCGACATAATCACCAAAAATATCGCTATTATCTTTTTGCTTGCTTGTTTGTACAGTTTTTTTTAAAATGTCATATGCTTCAGATACTCGTTTTTCTTCAATAGAAAAGGATCTTTTTCTTGATCGTGATATGTTAGAAAAAATAGTTTTATTTGCTACATTTTCTGTCACATTGAGCTCTTTTGATGTATCCTCAGAAATTGATACCTCTCCAGATTCTGTGTTACTCTCATCACTCTGAGTTTCTTTTAACTCATTTACTGATGATTCAGTTTCCTGTAACAAATAATTTCAAATTATATTTTTTTCAGATGCCTACTACAGCAGAACAATGGTTAGGTATTGCACAAAGATTCGAGGAAACTTGGAATTTTCCACATTGCTTAGGAGCGATCGACGGAAAACATTGTATTTTGCAAGCTCCGATAAATAGTGGAAGTTATTATTACAATTACAAATCTACTTTTAGTATCGTTTTAATGGGGGTTGCAGATGCTGATTATTGTTTTGTATACGCTGATGTTGGCTGTCAGGGAAGGATTTCAGATGGAGGTGTCTTCAAAAATACTTCGTTTTATAAAAAATTACAACAAAATAATTTGGAAATTCCTGCCAAAACATCACTTCCTGGAAGAACTATGAAAGTGCCTTATATTTTTGTAGCAGACGATGCATTCCCTCTAACAAATAATATTATGAAGCCTTTTCCTGGTATACAAAAAACAGGAAGCAAAGAAAGAATCTTTAATTATAGATTATGCAGAGCACGACGTATTATTGAAAATACATTTGGGATAATGTCAGCTATATTTAGAGTTCTTCGCAAACCTATGCTTATAGAACCAGAAAAAGCAACTGTTGTAGTATTGTGTTGCATTTATTTACATAATTTTCTTCGCAAAAGCCAATCATCTCGAAATATTTATACGCCACCTGGATCATTTGATACTATTGTACAAGAGCATGTAACAAACGGAACATGGAGAAATGATAGCAAATTATCATCATTTCTTCCATTATCTAGAATAGCTAGAAGAGCTCCACCAGATTGTTATGCAATTAGAGAAGAATTTGCAAGTTACTTTAAAACAAATATAGGAAGTGTTCCTTGGCAAGATAAATATAATTAAATCTGAATATNATTTTTACTCACACACACAACACACACACACATTGCAGGTACATTGCACTGCAATATTTTTAATAAAATAATATTTTAAAGAAATAATAAATGAACTGTGTAAGATAGCTTGAGAATAAGTAGATAAAAATAATCACATTTTAGTAAAGAACAAGTAGTCTTGCGGACTGAGTGCAGGTGCTGCGAATACGACGGAGGCGTCTCGAGTTTGAATCCTGCTATCATCTTAGGATTTTTCCAGGTCCGATCCCTTTTAATGGAATTTATCAGTTGATTGGCGAGCTGAACCGGGCTTCCAAAAAAAATTAATTCAAGTGAAATCTCTTAGATGTGTAAAAGCGCGGGTCGCGAAAAATTTTTTTATTGAATTTTTAGATGTATTTAACTTAATAAACTATTTTGTTTCGTCTCACGCTTAACGTGAACACTATGCAAACTTTCAGAAACGCTTTATACAAACGCNTTGCAAACGCTGTAGCGTTGCAATTTCCGCCCTATGAATTCTCTACTGACCGTTTCAAAACTTTCAACGAATTTCCGCAAAACGCTCATATAAACGTCAAATAAACGCTTATAAAACTTCTCATTTTCGTCAGGGACATCATATGTCAACATAATATGTCTGCACCACTGATGCAAGATCGAGCAGAGAGCAACGACAGCATCGAAACGGTGGGGGCACGCACACAAGCGAGAACTGCCGTCCGTGTGCACACAGAGGCGCTAGGATCGCGTTGCGAGCGGGCTCGGGCTCGGGTTCGGATAACCTGCGATGGCTGCGATACTCGTGTGCACACACGGACGGCAGTTCTCGCTTGTGTGCGTGCCCCCACCGCTTCGATGCTGTCATTGCTCTCTGCTCGATCTTGCATCAGTGGTCTGCACTCTTCCACGAGCGCACACGGACAACGGTTTCGCTTGTGTGCGTAGCTCCACCACGTCGGTGTTCGCATAGCACGGAATAGAACCATGTCCACGAAAAGCTATCGCAAAAACTCTTATGGCCGTGGCCGCTCTCATGCTTCTCTCTGTGTATGTATACACAGGGTGCATTCCGATATTTACTGCCAGTACTGGCAGCGTCACAAGTACCGTTCCAAAATACATAGCAGTAAGCTGTCGAAGCACGTTTGCGAGCATATGACGTCACGGATTTTGTCGTCACTTCCTGCTTTCATCACTGCGGTTGGAGAGGTAAAGCAGTCGCAGTAGAAAGATGGCGGCGTCCATTCTTACGTGTTCACTGATTGATTTTTGGTTATGTTTGTACACTTCAAAAGATACTATAAAATCGTTCCGTTATACGATGGAAGAAACAGTACAAGTAATTGCGGAACATAGAAACAGCATTGTTTTATGACGTCACATTGTCAGTACTGGCAGTGAATATCGGAATGCACCCACAGTGTTGCTAATTTAGTGATTTGTCACTAGATCTGGAGATTTCGAATTGCCTACAAAGACTTCCATTACAACTTTATGACATGTCAAAACTTTGGTGATTTTTGAAAAATATTTGAAGACTTCTAGAGATATTCAAGCTCGTTCTTGTTGCCTTGACTTTCATAATTGCGCGCGTTTTTTTTCGAGATTCAATAAACTCTTCAGTATCACTTATGCTTTGCTCTTGCTTCTCGCTGCTTCGAAGATAACAAATGATGTGATACAAAGAGTGTGTTCCAAATTAGCTTTTGCTAACTATTTTTCTGATTATGAAGTTGGTAAATCCTGTATCACATCACTTGTTATCTTATATATTGTGACGTGGTATTCGCGCCGCTCTTTCCCCATCACAAAAGTTAAAGATTTTCGCGGGAGCCTGGGAAAGCGAGCTTAAATAAAAGCGCTAAGATCCTCCAGGGCTTGCATGCAATATGTTCGAATAGGTTTTATTTTTTATTTTTTTTGTATGTAATTTCGGTGCCTCACCGTCCCGGGGATCATCGTGGGACTTTTCGCCGAGGGCAGCCTGCTATGTCCGAACGAGAGAAGGAGAGAGGAACGGAGACGCAAAGTCTCGCACCGAGGTCACGCTGAGAGCAGGGGTAGGTGACTGCATGACGAGGTCACAGCGGAGCATCGACGCTTTCTACGATTACACGACGGCCAGCGAGCTAGCCTAGCAGAACGGGCTGAACGGCGGAACGGACCATCAACGAGCCGGTCTACGCCGAGACGCGCTGTGTTCCAACAATCCTGCTGCATGGTTTTGAGAACACGCTGCTTATTTCATTGCTGCATCTCACGAGTTGCCATCCAGACCCGCTGCTTTATACTTTTGCTTGCGCTGCTGCATAATAGCGTAATAGATCCTGCGAGCGTTTGAATTTCGCGCCCCCCCCCCCCTGATCCTGCCGCCTGCGAGCGAGCTTACGAGCCGCGCTGCGAATCCTGCGGCCTGATTGGCCCACGCGACCTACTTCACGCGACCTCAGCGCTATCCG
>NW_018022262.1:26896-37274 GCF_002006095.1 Pseudomyrmex gracilis
AATGTAAGTCTTATTTTTCTCTTATTTTATATTATCTTAGATTACTTATACTTCTATTAAATATTACAAAACGAATAAAAAGATTATAAAATAAATTAATATTTTATATATAAATTAAATTTATATATGAAATAAGATATTATTTTTTATATGGAAATATTATTGTTTTAGCAATTTTTTCCTTTTATGAAAGTAAATTTTTATCTTAAAAAAAAGTTAATACGTTAAAGTTTGTTTTAACAATAACTCAAAACCTAACTCGTGTAAAATCAAGTTAAGATAAAAGTTAATGTTTTGAATAATTACTACTTTTTTATCTTTATTATTTTATATATTATATTATTATGTACTTACAGAAATAGTATTTGTATCATAAGTTGTCCGTGGTTGGAATTTATCTAAAAGAAACGTCATATGGTTGAAAAAAAACCATGTANATTTATAAACTTCATCTCTACCACATCCAGATTTTGTGATACACTTCATTCTTTCTCTTCTGAAGGAAGATAATAAGGAATCCATTTTTTTCTTTATTTCTGGTACCTACCAAATAATATGTATAATGTATTAGAATGAAAACTTTTGATTATGGATTATACATAATTTAAATAAATTTAGATAAACATAAGTAATATTTTTTCTCAAAATTGTATTTTTTCCAAAGATTTCTTAATTCTTTCTCTTTTTCTCTCTCTCTCTCTCACACACACACACAACACGCACATACACATGTACTATTGTAAAATCCACTTACCTGACACTTAAATTCTTTCGCTATTTCTTCCCAAGCTCTATGCTTTTTTAATTTATTATGATAACATAAGTGTTTAGGATTCCACAAGTGTTCATAATCTTTGTAACTTGCAATTAATTGTAAGGTTTTTTCTTCGGTCCATTCCATTGTAAAAGTCGGTAACACAACATCAAAATCGGCAACAATGATAAAAACGATGATGATTCTTGGTTATGATGTAGTACAAGAAAGGTTAGAACAATAGCGAACAGCAAACAGCAGCGAACAGCACGTATGCGCGTCCATATCGCGCACGAATTTTCTTTGATGTACCGCCTCATGAGGGAACCGATCCGAATGCGAATCGAATGTTCTGTTCGCATTTGTTTTGGCGTCTACATCTGATGAATGATAATAACGAACGTTCGCGTTCCCTGTTCGTTTGGTGTTCGTTCGCTAGGTGTATACCCAGCTTAAAGACCGTATTGTTTCGGCGATCCGCTGCCGTGGATAAACGAATTATAACACGCCCGGGGCATCTTTCGAGTGACTATCGCGTTCCGCGCCGCGTGAATTGTCTTTCATCCGTAATTAGTTGAGCGATCGGATTGAATCCTTTGCGATAGAGCCCGTGCGAAATCGAGCCCCGTGCCGAAAACGTGCGTGAAGGTTCTCGCGCGATCGGCCAGAATGAGGTGTTTGCAAGTCGGAAGTGAAAATTCGCGGGTGTTCAAGTGCGGATAGATTGCCGTTTCGTGGTCGTGAATTGTCGTGGCGAATATCGCCGTCGGACCGCGAACGTACGGTGAAGACGTATCGCGTATCGGTGGATATCTTGTCCGAGGAATTCGCGAATCGGCGGATCGTATCGCCTATGGTTCCGCACGTCTCTTCGGGTCCATCGCGCTTGTCTTGAGATTTTTGTCATAACGAGCCTTCCGACACCGCACCTGCCTCGCTTCTCATCTCGCTCACGAACCGGTGCAAGTGCATGCCATTTGACTGACCGTTCCGGATTGTCGGCGGACCTGGAGCACGTAACTCGGCGAAAGTTTGGTGGCGAGACGGGAGAATTTAACGACATTACGAACACTGGCAAATCAAGTAAGGCGGCGTTGCTTTGCTGCTTGCTATGAGCTTGCGTATGCGCCTATTTATTCTCCGCGCCCTGCTTGCCTTTGGTGACTGCGTTTACTCAGTCACCTGCGTAGGCTGCTTCCAGTTTTCCACCCTGTTATCGCCGCTATCTCGTTTCGATAAGAAATATCTTTCCGACGGGTTCGTCGGCGGTTCTCGCTCGTTCGGCCAATTTGCGGTATCGTTCATCTTAACTGTTTGTTCTGTGGATTACCGTGATTCGTTACTTTGCGTTAACTGTGGTACACGCCACTGGTTTACTATGTATATTTTATTTTATTTCTTTTTGTGTTGTATTAATTCTTTAATTTTATCTTTTTTTGTAATAATAAATTGTTAATTGTTCTCTGTTAATTTGGGCCTGATTTATTTTGCGAGCCTTACAATCGCACGGGCAAGAGACAGCCCGGAGCTAAAATAATTCTCGACCCAGCCTCTCTTCGTTCTAAAACTTGAGCCGGTCCGTTGTGTCTGATCGACGCTGAGTTTGACGCGGAAACGCGTCTGGCGCCCACCCTACACTCCAGGAACCGTCGGATCGACGCAGCGGTTTGCTCTGATCAGACCTTTTTTATTCTGCCCGTGATTCGACGTTGCCTTCTCGCGGACGCTCACCCGAGTCCAGTGAAAGAAACTCCGTTTGCGGGGGAAGCGGCGCGAGAATTACGTTCTAACAGCAAAAAACATCACAATATGTATATATATATATACACGCATATTTCCGCACAACATCCAGTAAACGGCTTTCATTACCGTCTATACATTTACTAGTTTAGAAAGATACAAACGTTTCGATCCACTATGAGATCTTCTTCAGTATCTCTACATAAAAAAAAAACTTACAGTGAATGCATGATCTATTCGTGACGATAATCAAGAATATGGATACAGAAAAGATATGCTACAAATATAATAATAATAATTTTTATTAAAAAAATAAAAACTAATTAAACTCTTGAAAAATAATAATCTTAATGATACGTGAATATATGCACATTAGTATCAGCTGATTTATAACGGAACATATGTAAGTTAGTTATAATGTTACCAACTTCATAATCAGAAGAATAGTTAGCGAAAGCTAGTTCGGAACACACTCTTTGGCTGTGTTCCAAAGTTACTGCCAGCGCTGCAAGTATTTCGTTATAAAAGCAAGCTACCAACATTGTTCCAATTTTGCTAAGCATACTATCAGCACAAATATAGGTTTCAAATTGGAATGATATTTTAGTGAGCTTCAATGTCAATAGCAGAGAAAGTAAACACAAAACAGATATAATCTACTCCAAAAATATGGAAAATAATATGCAAAAAGATAAATATTTGAAAATCACATTAAAGAAATATGTGACTCTTGCTTCCTCAACGTTTTCTGCTGATATGGCTAGATTGATTTGATATTCTTTTCCGCATTGATTAGCATCAATTGTTCCATGGTAGTCGCCGTCTTTAACTGCTTTACCTCTGTAGTCGCAGCAGCCACAGCAGGAAATGACGACAATATTAATGACGTTATGCTTTTGCAGCACTGCCATAACGTGCTATTACACATTTTAAAACGATGTTTGCAAGGGGCGTATTTTGTTTGACCACGGTACGATTGGACACAATACGATTGCACACGTACTATTGGACACGTACGATTGACCACGGTACGATTGTAAGATCTCAAGAACAGATGAGATCGTGAAACGGATAATTTAAGCCGTTGTAAGGATCGCCTAAGCGTGTCTAGAAGATCGATTAATAAAGGAAACGTATTTACAACAAACACGATTGACCCTTTACTTACACTTCCACTCTTAAAACTCTTTACAAAAGGAACAGTAATGCACGAGTATTATAACTGCGCGAATTAACTTCACAAAATTGAGAATATATCCGAGAAACAACTATGTAAGTTATCGTTACATGAGCAGGACGATTTCCGGCACATGGTACCGAATTGTCCTTGCAAGCGGTCGCTCAACAGCGCCGCTATTTTGATAGTATGTAAGCATTATCGATTTAAATATCGAAGTCGGCACGATTGATCATTAGCAGTCTCTTCCGCAAACGGAAGAGGTCGCTACTACAAGTAAGTTATAAGTAATTTCTTACACAATTGACCACGGTACGATTGACCACCGTATGATTGACCACGGTACGATTGACCACGGTATGATTGACCACGGTACAATCGTACAGTATGCTAATCTTGCGGTGTCCAATCGTACGGTGGTCAATCGTACCGTGGTAAATCGTACAGTATGCTAATCTTGCGGTGTCCAATCATACTGTGGTCAATCGTACCGTGTCCAATCGTACATGTTCAATAGTACGTGCAATCGTACTGTGTCCAATCGTACCGTGGTTAAACGGATGTCCGTTTGCAAGTGCTGCCAGCGCTGGCAGTAAATTTGGAACATAGCCTTTGTATCCTGTATCACGTTATTTGTTATCTTCGAAGCAGCGAGAAGCAAGAGCAAAGCATAAGTGATACTGAAGAGTTTATTGAATCTCGAAAAAAAACGCGCGCAATTATGAAAGTCAAGGCAACAAGAACGAGCTTGAATATCTCTAGAAGTCTTCAAATATTTTTCAAAAATCACCAAAGTTTTGACATGTCATAAAATTGTAATGGAAGTCTTTGTAGGCAATTCGAAATCTCCAGATCTAGTGACAAATCACTAAATTAGCAACACTGTGTATATATACTGTTGCGAGATGCGGCGCGTGTCGTCCACGCGGTATACGAAGATGTTCGTCAAACGATCGATCGCTTAGATGCTTTTGTTCGCGTAGCAACGGAGTTGTTTACGGCGAGGTTCAAGAAGAGTTTGAAACCGGATTCGGAACCGACAAGAAGCTGGACTAACGGCTCGGGTTTTCTTCGCGCTTTTACCGCGGCTTTGTAACGCTTATACTAATAAAGTTGTTGTAAGATTTACGCGGTGTTATTTTCTTTTCGCGAAGCGAAGCAACGCGGTCGGAACGTGACGAAACGCGGTCACGGACGCAACAATACAAACGAACGTAGCGATCAAAGCAACTTGTTAATCGGAAGAACTCCCTCCGGCAATGTGCACAAGAGCCATGGTGTAAAAAGAAAGGTGTTCCATTCCGACAAATGCGCAGTAGAAAAGGTGGTGGGAATCTATCAGCCAATCAAGTTTTGAGCTCATTTACATATACACAGTGAACATATATGTATAGTTATGTATAGTTTCACGGCAATACTTTTAGTTCGGAATGTCTAATTTTTGATAAATTAATTACAATCATATGCAAAAAAGTTTTTTTTCCCGCAACCGTAATTGCTTGTTTGATGCGAATACGTACATATATACACCTGTGTTAGATTATTATGCAGTTTAGCAACTTTTCTCAATTTTGGCTATTTTAACTCGGTTTTTTTAAAGTACGCTTTATTTTGTCAGTCTAATAAGGAATCAGTCGGGGGAGCTCAGAACAATTCTGTACCTCCCCCTTTTTTTTTTTAAATGTGAAACTCGGAAAATCTTCTTAATTATATGTAACGAGTTTCCCGATCTCGATGATTTTTTAATATGTTGTAGAAGACAAGATTTTGAACTAGTTTTTCTTTTACATATAACCACTGTTTGGGCTTAGTTTCCGAGAAATACGTCGAAATCTTTTGCTAATTTTGCACTGAATGTTATCTGTTCGCGTTCCGTGGCAATGTATACAAGAGCGTTGGCTCGTCGTGTGTTTACTGTTTTTCTTCCGCGGCGACTACTCAGCTTATATACAACGCGATATGTTATTCGTTCATTTTCGTGGAAACCATGGATTGCCACGGATGTAAATGGTCGAATTTCGCCTTTTGTACGATGTGCGAGAATAAAGAGGAATTATTACAATTTCTTCGAAACCATAATGTTATTAAAAACAGTGAATTGTAATGTGTGCGGAACACCGGCAACCTTTGACAATGACAAAAATATTTGGCGATGTCAGAAGACAAACAAAAAAAGAATAGGTAAAAAAGTTAAAACTATAAAGTGTAACTTTCAGTTTTCGCTTTTGCGAAACACTTGATTTGAAAATTCTCACTTGTCTTTAAAAACGGCGTGCCAATTTATTTCTACCTATTTGTATTTGGATCCACCTCGTCAAGTCAAATTGGAACACGAATTCAACTTAGCTGCTCATACAGTCGTTGATTGGTCAAATTTCATCAGAGAAGCCATACTTGTGTGGTGCATTAATTGTAATACTAGGAAAATTGGTGGTCCTGATAAAGTAGTTAAAATCGACGAGGCAAAATTCGGAAAACGCAAATATCATCGAGGCCGCTGTATTGAAGGGAATTGGTTGTTCGGAAGCTTTGAAAGGGAAACAAAAGATATATTTATAGTCGTTGTTCCAGACAGAAGTTCTGAAACACTACTTAGTGTAATTAAAGATAAGATTTTACAAGGAACTACGATTATATCCGACTGCTGGAAATCTTATAATTGTCTCTCGCAACACAATTTCCAGCATCTAACAGTGAATCATACGTACAACTTTGTAGATCCAACTTTGTTGAAACTCATGCTCATACTCAGAATATCGAGCGGACATGGAGAGACGCGAGGTCAAATATTCCACGTTATGGAAGATCTACGGACCATATAGATAGCTACATTGCTGAATTCTTATTTAAACAAAAATTTCCAAACCATGTTGACAGAATTCATGCTATTTTTGTAGCCATACAATATATGAAATCACAAGATATTACGGAATCTACTGCTGAGTAGAAGCATCCTAGCAATTCACTGTTTCTTAAAACACAATCGGCTCTTTTTAGAGCCACGAATTATTTAAAACGATAGAACTTTCGTTTGTACTAGTTTCCAACAATTGATTTCTTGAACAAGATTACTTTTCTTATGTTTTTTATGTTTGGTAATTATTTAGAAAGGGGACTTCTTCACCGATTTCAATGACATCAAAATATGTTGTTAAAGACGTTATTCTGAACAACTTTTCCCTATACATGCTACCGCCGGTCGGCTTTAGTTTTTGAGTTATAATCAAAAAAAGTTTTAGAATTGGATTCTTGTTTTTCACCATTGTGTCAATTTCGGAAGCAAATATTTTGGTTGTATCACATATTATCGCACACGTGTAGACGGCGAGAGGGTGGGGCGAAACTTCTTCTTCACCTATTCGCCTATTCACGTGCACTAATGGAATTGGACGGAATTTGCCAATTACCGTCGTAAGCGTATAGGCAGAGGAGCTGCGCCTCCCTGCACCCCCTTACAAAACCTAACCTAACCCTAACCTCAGTATTGCGCTTAGATAATTTGAAATAATCTAGATACAGATTAGATAAAACATATACGTATGTATCTCAGATAAGATAAAGATAATCCGATTTGATCATATCTAGATAAAAGATGATTTACAGTGTGTTCAACAAGAAAGTGACTGCTATAATCTAAAAATATAAACACGTAGACTAATTTTTGTTTTTTTTTATTGAAGTACACATTATTAGCTATTGCACAATTACCTAATAATGTGTCCAATCACTTCCATTACTGATTATTGCTTGACACCTTTTTTCCATACTTTCGACGAGGTTTTCTGCATATTCGTTTGGCAAAGATTGCCATATCTTCTTTATTTGAAATGACAGTTGCTTCACCGTGTACACTGGCTTTCCTTTGAGTTTCATTTTTATGTACGACCACACATTTTCAATAGGATTAGCATCTAGGGACATTGCCGGCCATTCCATCGTAGTGACGTTATTTTCATCTTTCCACGCTGTGCACAGTTTGCTGCGATGTTTAGGATCATTGTCTTCTTGCAGCACCCAACTCGTTCTGTCAGAACCATAAAATTGTTCANCGGATTTCAGCAAGCATTTCTGGTAGATGGTGCACATTTTTTCCGCATTTAAATTGCTTGTAAACAGAAAGAGGCAACCAAAACCGTGTTTAGAGAAGCATCCCCAAACATGCACTTTTGCAGGGTGTTTTACTGTGCGCTGAAGCACCCTATTACTCTTCGTTGTCCACGCTTTCGACAAGGAAGACCATGCCCAAAAAGAAGACTCGTCCGTAAAGATAACATTATCCCAATCTCGATTCAAATTTTCCCTTGCCCACGCTAATCGTCTTTCTACGTGATTTTCCGATAATAAAGGTTTCTTCAAAGTTGATCGAAAAGACACGTTTTTTTCACGCAGGCGACTTCGAATCGTATTTAGGGAGACGTTAATATCTTTCATATGAAGTTTTATTTGAGCACAGCGCAGCGAAATGCCTGGTTTATTTTGAAAAAGACACAAGATCGCTTTGTCCTCCTTTGTTGTTGTTGCGCGAGATAATCCCCTCTCCGGCAGATCGTCTACATTCCCAACTTCCAAATATNGCTGTACCCATTTCTTGACGAATGCCTCCGACTTCCGTATATATTTTGCAGCCGCTTTATACGTTAGTTTTGGTCCTTTCTCATGGTTCACTAAAAACACTGCCTCGTGTCGCTTCAGGAATTTTGCACTCATTGTAAAAGTAATAAATTTGCTGCCAAAAACTACGCAATGTGTCGGTAAGGTATATACTGTGCAAAAGAACGCAAAATAAAAATTCAAACAAATTCAGAACGATGTCGCTGCAGTCGCTCCTTGAAGAATGACGGGCGTCACTTTCTTGTTGAACACACTGTAGTTGAGATTTTTATCTAGATAATTTTAAGATATTAAAGAAGTTAGGAAATTAAATAATACATCTCAAGAAAATCTATAGAAAATAAGCATATATATTTTGATATACATTATATTAATTATAATATACATTTGAGTATAATAAGCATATTATAAGTATGTATATATAATAAGTAAGCTACATTTATTCTATATATAAGGTTACTGCCTAGATAACCAAGACTAAGTGATCATATTTTGCAAAGTCTGCAATAACACATTATTCCAGTACAATGTAGCCAGCATTCAAACATAATTTGTTATTTCAACTAGTGTCAACAGAAAAACAGAAAAAAAAAGAATATAAATATGTCATGCCGTGATGCAAATATTATTGCATCAATCAAGCAGAACGTGCTCAAAAAATGTAGCAGATTTGAAGCATAACGTGCTATTGTCATTTCATTCTTCATTTATTTCTATATTTTTGCTGTGTTGTTTTCTTTACATGTCGTGCCATACTTCACTCTCTATGATGACATAGCTGAGTGGAATCTGCTGCAAAGTGCTGATTAAACCTGCGTGCATACTGCTGGCATACTGCTATCATTTGGGTATCGAGGTGTAAATATATTATAAGGTTTTAGTTTTTAAAAACAATAGTTTTTCAAATGTGCTATCGAATAAACAATTTCTTTGAGGTACAATTATTTGTTATCCTGTACTGAAAAGTCACATTCAAAGTGCGTACTCATTATCTTAGATAATTTACAAAAGATACTACTTTTCTTATCTAAGATACAGATAAAGATGTCATATATTTTAATTATTTAGATAAAGATAAAATAAAACAATTATCACATTTAGATGAACATCTAGATAATAATTTTATCTAGATAACGGAAAACACTGCCTAACTTAAACTCTTTTTTCTGCATTCCTCCTCGCAAAAGTTTTACTCATTTCTATTGATATTGTAGTAACATAGATTAACCATTGTGGAAATTGTGCGAGAAAGAATGCAGAAAGAAGAGTTTAGGTTAGGGTTAGGTTAGATTTTGTAGGAGGGAGTGCAGGGGGGGGCGCAGCCCCTCCTGCCTATACGTTTACAACGCGAACATTAATAAAAAATAATTTTGTGCAACAATTGATCTGAACTTGTGTTTGTTTCAACTCGAGTTTATTGAGGTTATCACGCATCACGTTACGCATTGTAATATATACGTAAATGCAATGGACTTAACGTTCTAACATGAAAACGACTGGAGCTAGGTAATTGAATATCATAACCTTCTTTATAGAAAATCGAACTTCCTACATTTCTTGTTTAACAACTTTTTGCATAACGTGATTACTTTTAGAGATAATCGTAATAATCGTAATAAACCTTCTTTTGTTTATAACTCAAAAACGAAAGCCGACCGGCGGTAACATGTATAGGGAAAACTGGTTCAGAATAACGTCCTCATGCATCATTGGTTGATGCGTAACAAACCTCAAATTAGTGGACACGGTATCAACATAATTTTGAACATTTTTCGAGTTTCACGTTTTTTTTTAAAAAAGGAAAGTACATAATTTTTGCAAGGTCCCCCAATTGGTTCCTCATTAGACTGACAAAATAAAGCGTTTTTAAACAAAACCGAGTTAAAATAGCCAAAATTGAGAAAAGTTGCTAAACTGCATAATTACCCTGTGTTATATTAATACCTTGATAAAACAGCAAAGCTGTACAAGAAAAAAAAAAGAAAAAAATGAAACATATCTGCAACAAACAATGTTAAAAGTTTTTATATTCTATGAAAAAATTTTTATTTCGACAAAACGTTAAGACAAAAGTTATGTTTTTCACGTTCATATTT
>NW_018022263.1:0-3079 GCF_002006095.1 Pseudomyrmex gracilis
AAGCGCCGAGCGCACACGTATACGGCTGTTCGCCTGTGTGCGTATCCCCTCCACCTACTGCTGTATGCTGTAAGCGTCCTCGATCTGGCATCTTTGTACACAGTTACAGATAGAATTTAACACATTGCGACAAAAAAGTAATGAAAGCGCACAGATTTACGGTCAAAGAGTAAATCAAACGGCCATGGAGTTGTACGAATCTATGGTGGAAAGCAAAGGGCACACCACAGAAGAGAAACGTACAATTATGAACACTTTTAAAAGGCAAGCGTTGCAACAGTTCCAAATAGTTTAAGAAGTGACGTCAGGTTGATAATAAGGTCACGTAACTATGGAACGTTGCAAGAGCCAATAAACGCAGCAAGCTCTGAGGAAAAGGTGTCGGTGCCACAAAACAACCACGGTGGAAATGTTGCAGTGAAGTAAAAAATAGGAAAAAATTATGAAACAAATGCGTGCTACAAATGCGGGAAGATCGGACACTACGGAGAAAAGAGTGCCGATCAAACAGAATGACATTGCCTAAACCAAGCAGTGGCAAGTTAAATGCTATGGACAAAACGTGCAGTTATTGCAAAAAAGCAGGGCATATCAAAAAAAATTGCTGGTCCCTGAAAGGCAGGAAGAATAAAAACGGAGCTGTAAAAGCCATATGTGCGGCAAAAGATAAAAAAAAGAAAAGCCGAAGTGACAATAGCGAGTCATCGAGTGACGAAGAGGAGAACGGAAAAGAAAAGAAAAAATCCGTGTCAGTAGCAGAGCTACAGGTAGCCGAGTTAAATGCTGCGCAAGCAGTTTTGGACTTAGTCACTGTACNGATGAGAGAAGCAAAGAAAGGCGAATTAGAATTGCTTTATGACACTGGAGCTACAGTGTCATTGATTAAAAAGAAATATTTAAAAGAGAAAACGCCAGCCGAGAAGTTGAGCATGAAACTAACAGGCGTTACAGGGCATCAAGCAAGCGTCATAGGGAAATCACAGCAACCATACAGCTAAAAGACAAAAAAGTTAAGCATCCAATTTATGTTGTGAGAGATGATTTTCCAGTTAGTTATCAGGGCATTTTAGGAAATGACTTTATGAAGAAGCACAATGCCAAGCCGGATTACAAAGCGGGAAAACTCTCGCTAGAAAAAAATACGTTGCAATTGCGCCCATATAATAATGTAAAATTGCAACCTCGTAGCGAAACAATCGTGCAAACCGTTACTGATAGTAATCAGATCGGAATAGTAGAAGGGGAAGAAACGCAGCCAGGAGTTTTTATAGGAAGCAGTTTGGTACAATTAAAAGGAAATTTTTGCTCCGTAAGTATCAAGAGGCACGGTAGTGCCTCGCGCCAAGTTCACGCGCAACGAAGTGGCGCTCGAACTGCGCGAGCACACCGTGCCTCTTATATACGCGAAAATCAGGCATTTCAGTAGAGGGGAGATGTGTAATTACTAATTGTTTAATAACAACTGAACCGATCAACTTCTGTTTGGACTCGTCCGATTCGCGTTGAAAAAGTGAAGAAAAAAGTATTCTTGCGTTTTTTTTGTTTGTGGTTTCTGAACGGAGTAATTGGAATTATATGAAAAACTGCGTGAAATCTAGAATAAGAAACGTCTTCATCGTCGTGGGATGCTCAGGAATGTGCATGTTCACATTCTTGCTACCAGATGGTGTTGTTTAACGAGCACGTTTTAGAAGAAGAAAGTTAGAGAAAGAGAGAAACATCAAGAAGCACGGTAGTGCCTNGCGTCAAGTCGACGCGCGACGAATCACGCACAACGAAGGTTTTCATTCTATTATTTTACAACCTATGTTAATTAGGTGATTGGAAAGTTCCCAAAAACGCGGTTTTACAATAAAGCTTATGAATAACGAATATACGCATTTGACTTATTTTAATATTCTACATTTCACAATACATAGTTCTTTTCGCAAATCGCGGATATCGCGAGAACCAGAAGAGATTGCTTGAAACTAATTTTGCAGGTACCTTCAATCGGCTACTCTGTGATTTATGACAATGAGTGAAAGTTAACAAATTGAATATTTCAAGAACGGTACAAGTTAAAGCAAAATGGTTTTCGGATCTGGTTTTATATTAGTTAGATGCAAAATACCACGTAATAAAAGTTTAATAATTTTTTATTATTTAAACATTGAATTGTTAAAAACAAAACTTAGAATGTTCAAACCGGGCTGGTATTTTGCAGTTAGATGCAAAATACCACGTAATAAAAGTTTAATAATTTTTATTATTTAAACATTGAATTGTTAAAAACAAAACTTAGAATGTTCAAACCGGGCTGGTATTTTGCAGTTTGATGTGCTGAGAATTATAGCGCAAACCGTTTTTCTCTATCTCCTTTAGTTTGTTAGTTATTAATTTTGCAACTAACTGTGATGCTATGTGGTTGCGACTTAAGGATGATAACTTGTCGACGTTGGCGTAAGGGTTACAGTGGTAACTCATAAGTAATGGTAACTCGCTCGGAACAGTGGGTTTCTGATGATGTTAGTTACAACAAACTGGTGATACTGGTAACTTTACTCCCGAACTTCGACTCTCGAAGCACCGATTTTAACGTAAGTACCTAACGATTTACCGACGGTAGAAGATCTGGATAGTTTTAAGTTCTAGAGGAAAAAACGGCAGGGCCGAGTAATAAAAATATATATATAACTACATATAAATACTACTTAGAAATATATTTAGTTTAAATATAAAGTTTAGTTTAAATATACAGTCAATATTGTATTTATAAAAAAATGGTTATCTTAGAAAAAATTAATAAATGTGTTACTATTGTCGAAAAAAAACAGAATAAAGAAACAATGGAAAAGAAAAAAAATTTGAAGAGAAATAATAGTGCATTATCTATCTCACACGTACGTACGTACGTACCACCAAGTAAACTTATGTATATTAAAGTTTTTAGTTTACTATAATATAATAATGTATATACAAAACCTACAAATGTTTATATTCTTTTTTTAGAGAAACTAAAAAAAACTTAAAATATAAAGTGTGTGATGCTCTAAGAAACAAAATATAAAGTGTGTGATACTCTAAAAACTTACCTTTT
>NW_018022263.1:3486-5215 GCF_002006095.1 Pseudomyrmex gracilis
ATAAAAAATATTTAATGCAAAAATCTTGGCGCGGCTGCACCTCAAATATAATGAACTGAAATTTTTATATGCATGGCAGTCTGATACTTACATGTGCACATGTAAGTATCAGACTGCCATGCATATAAAAATTTCAGTTCATTATATTTAACAAACTTTTATTACGTGGTATTTTGCATCTAACTAATATAAAACCAGATCCGAAAACCATTTTGCTTTAACTTGTACCGTTCTCGAAATATTCAATTTGTTAACTTTCACTCATTGTCATAAATCGCAGAGTAGTAGTAAATACTACGGAAAAAGCGGTAACAATAGGCACTCCGCGTGTAAAATTGGAAGCACTCGAAGAAGGGAGTGAGACAAGTAGCGAAGTAGCAAACGTAAGCGTAAAACCGGAGAGGTCAACACGGCGCGAAAGAGTGAAAGAGCCACTGGGAGAGAAGCATTTAAATAAAGAAAAGAAAGAAACATTGTACGAGATATGCGAGGAGTATCAGGATATATTCCATCTTGCAAGGGAGCCGTTATCTAAAACAAGCGCGGTGAAGCATAAGATACCTGTGAGAGTTGACACCACTCTGATAAGCGTTAAGCCATATAGGTTGCCGCAGAAGCATAAGCAAGAGGTAGAAAAACAAATCGGAGAAATGGTAAAAAGCGGAATAATTCGCGAAAGTAAAAGTCAGTGGAACGCGCCTTTACTAGTGATTCCGAAAAAGATAGACGCGTTCGGCGTGAGAAAATTAAGAATAGTCGTAAATGTTCGACGACTAAACGAGGCGGCAATAGGCGATTCTTTTCCACTACCAAATATTGCAGAAATATTAGATCAACTTGGGAATGCGAAGTAATTCTCAACGTTAGATTTGGCGTCCGGGTATCATCAGATACCAATGGACGAAGAAGACAGAGGTAAGACAGCGTTTTCAACACCGCATAGTCATAACAAATGTAACAGAATGCCTTTTGGATTGAAAAATGCGCCGGCGACGTTTCAGAGGTTGATAAATTTGGTCCTGATGGGACTGCGGGGTATAAAGTTCTTCGTGTACCTCGACGATATCGTAATACACGGTGCGAGCTTGCAAGAGCACAGCAAGCGGCTACGAGAAATTTTTGACAATTTGCGGAAGTATAATTTAAAGTTGCAGCCAGATAAGTGCAAATTTTTTCGCAATGAGGTCACGTATTTAGGGCACGTGATCACCGAGAAGGTTATATCGCCGGATCCGTCGAAGATAGAGGCGGTCAAGGGATTTCCGGTTCCGAAAAAAGCGTAAGATATACAGGCGTTCATTGGTCTGGCAGGATACTATAGAAAATATATCGACCAATTCTCAAAACTAGCAAAGCCTGTGACACGACTGTTGCAAAAAGAAGTAGCGAGTTGGAGCACGAGCAACAGCAAGCGTTCGAAAATTTAAAAGAAAAGTTAGTTAGTGCTCCATTGCTCGCATATCCGGACTTCGACACGGAGTTTATCGTGACAACCGACGCGTCGGGTTATGCGGTCGGCGCGGTGCTATCGCAAGTTGCGATAGGTCAGGATCGAACGGTTGCATACGCGAGCCGAGTACTGAATAAAGCTGAGCGAAACTACAGCACGACAGAAAAGGAGCTATTCGCGATTGTGTGGGCAGTAAAGCATTTCAGGCCTTATTTATACGGAACGAGGTTTAAGATTATCACCGATCATAAAACACTGGTGTGGCTTTTTAACGCAAAG
>NW_018022263.1:7970-17403 GCF_002006095.1 Pseudomyrmex gracilis
CGACAAATATAAACAAACTCGCTTGACTCTCTCACAGCGGGACTTCCGTGTCCACTGTAAAGAGAGATATGGAAAACGACGCGTTTACTGTTGCGTCACACCACAGCCCGACCGTATCCATGGGCCAGGACGTAACAGTAAAAAGAATAAGAATGAGGTACTACTGGCCTAAGCTGACAAGCGACGTAGAAAATTATATTTCAAAATGCAAATCCTGCCAAAAGAATAAGTTGTCGCGGAAAATAAAAGTACCGCTAGTAAGTACGGAAACGCCGAAAAAGTCTTTCGAAAAATGCGCGCTTGATATTGTCGGGCCGTTACCGGTGACAAGTAGCGGAAATAAATATCTGCTGACGTGTTAAGTTGGTCTTACGAAGTTTAGTAAGGCGATACCCGTTCCGAATCAAGAAGCCGCTACGATGGCAAAGGAGTTTGCGACAAAAACTGTGTGTGAACACGGGATTCCGGAAACGAATCGAAGAACAAACTTTATAAGCGAACTGTTTAAGAATGTTTGCAAGTTACTGCGAATAAATAAAGTACAGACAACAGCCTATCATCCGGAAAGTAACGGAGCGTTAGAGCATTTGCATCGAACATTAGCCGAGTATATACGTCACTACGTGAACGAGGACCAGACGAACTGGGACGAGTGGGTGCCGTACGCAATGTTCGCGTACAACACGACACCACACACGGCAACAGGGTTTACACCCTTCGAATTAGTGTACGGGAGGTGCGCGGAATTACCGACCGCCTTAACAAAACCATTGTCTACACAATACAATTTCGAAAACTACGCGCAAGAATTAAAAGAAAGATTGCGGGAAAAGCTCAAAGAAGAAAAGGAAAAAGCGAAACGTTACTATGATAAAAAGACAAAGCAAGCAGCGTTTAGCGTGGGAGAAAAAGTCTTATTTTATGACGAGACACTGACAAGGAGAGTGTACACCCTGTGGGTCACCGATTTTGATGCAATTTTGCAGAATGTAGTACGCATATAGTACGCATATAGAAATAACAAATGCTATTCGGAGACGATGCAACTCTCAAGCATTTGCGAGAAATCGCAGTTTGAATTTTCGCGTGCTACTTAAGTACAATTCGAAAAGAAAGTTTTTCGAAGTGGCGGCGTGGCACAGCGGACTAAGCGCCGCGCTAGTAGTCTGCGGGTCGCATGTTCGCGCCTATGCTAGTTTTGTCTTTTTTTTTTGTGGTATCACACTGTTAGGATTATTATAAAGACAAATATAGAAAACATATATATAATATTATATTGAAAATATTTAATAATATGCAGAAAAAGACATTTTGAAACTATTTTTATTGTTGTGTGCTTTTAATAAAAACGAAACAATGCAAATAAAAAAAGTGTACATATATGTATTTACATTAACAGTAATGTATCACTGTTGCTCTGTAGTTTTACACATTGTAGGATAATAACAATCATAAAAGCAAGTAAAACATAATACTGTTGTGCACCAAGCACATTATATAAAACTTACTTTTCCGCAAGAACATTTGTGTTTTATTATCAACGACGGAAAACATATTTCGTTTACATTTAAAAATATGCATCGGCTCTAGCATCACAAGCAGTCCGAAGGTCTTCTTACAAGAAAACATATACAAAAGAAATTGATTTTAAAAGACGCAGAGACTCCCTTTGTAGGTAGAAGCGTGAAATTCGAGGGGAAAAAACGGCAGTCATACGATATTATAAGGTTGAATACAGTTATATTTTTGTTTCTTCTTGGAAATATATATATGTATACTTCTTATATTTGCATTGTTTCGTTTTTATTAAAAGCACACAACAAAAAAATAATTTCAAAATGTATTTTTCTGCATATTATTAAATATTTTCAATATAATATTCTATATATGTTTTCTATATTTGTCTTTATAATAATCCTACCAGTGTGATACCACAAACAAAAAAAAAAAAAAGACAAAACTAACATAGGCGCAAACATGCGACCCGCAGACTACTAGCGCGGCGCTTAGTCCGCTGTGCCACGCCACCACTTCGAAAAACTTTCTTTTCGAATTGTACTTAAGTAGCACGCGAAAATTCAAACTGCGATTTCTCGCAAATGCTTGAGAGTTGCATCGTCTCCGAGTAGCATTTGTTATTTCTATATGCGTACTACCATTCTGCAAAATTGCATCAAAATCGGTGACCCACAGGGTGTACTCTCCTGACGAGAAGAGGCAGATCTAAGAAATTAGAATCAAAGTGGATAGGACCGTATGTGGTAGTTGCGAAAACGTCAGACGTGACGTATGCAGTCAAAGCAGAACGGCGCACGCAGAGTGTGCACGTGAATAGGCTGAAAGTCTTTATAGAAAATTAAAAATAAAAAAAAGACAACCGGGTCGCCTCACTCATCATCCGACAGAATGATGAGGGGGTGGACGACGGGCGGCGGGGGTCCCAAACAGACGACGTCGTCGTCCGAATCGTCTTGGTCAACCTCCGGGTCGGAGGAGGCAGGCGGCGGAGGCCACGAGCGCAAAAACACAACCTCCGGGGAACCCGCTGGTGATGGCGGCGGGCCCTCAGGAGTGTGGGACTTCGCGGGGCGCGAAGGGGTGGAACCTCCGGACAGGCACTCGAAACTGAGGGACGGTGTCCTCGCACCGTCGCAGGAGAACGACTTCTCCGCGCTGTCATTGGTGCACGATGAGTAGATAAATCGCGACATGTTAAACACTAAAACAGAGTTTTGTTGAAAAAGAGAAAGGGCACACTCGTAGTTTCGGATACCGAACACTTACACTTGTTTGTGGAAAACACAAAAAACACACCGTTGTTTTCAGGCCGGTAACAAACGTAGTACTGATGCTCGTTGACGTGAAGAGCCATGGTCCGAAGTGCAAAAGACAGCAGGGCGTCTCAACTGTAAGTCCTAGAATTAATATAAGCGATAATAAAAAGAGCTTAGATGACAGAGTAACGAACTCGGAGTACGACCGACGCTCGCGGTTCCACCTGTTAGGCGACACCGTTCGCGATAAAAATAAAGTATAATGTGTAAAGGCGTATTGAATAAAACATTTTGCTTGCAGGAAAATGTTGTTAATAAAAGTAGTAACAGTACTTACCTTTTACGTCGCGTGGAGTGAAGCCGCGGACCAAGGATACCACGTACGAAAGTTTCAACACAATCCCGGCGTGTACTACAAAAACTACGGGACGATGCTTCACGCTAGCGAAAAGTGGAGACTAGTTGTAAGATTGGACGTATCAACGGTATACACAAGAACGGAACGAACGGAACGTATGTTAGACTATACAAATAAGGCGTGCGAAAATGCGACAATAACGCGCAGGAATAAAGAACTGTGCGAGGTGTTTGCCGCGGATTTACAACAAAGATTGCAGAAAGTGGAAAAAGTAGTAAAACACGTTAAAACTATAGTGGGAACACAAAAACGTAGTCGAAGGGGGCTGGTTAACGCAATAGGTTCCGTCGCGAAAATTTTCGGATACAATGGATGCCGAAGACGAAAAGCGAGTTTCGGAACAAGTGGAGTTGTTAAACAGGAAACAAGCTGTTTTGCAGCACGTGGTAAAAAATCAGCTGCAGGTGATAAACGCGACTATTTCTCACGTAGAAAACATTGAGAAGGTCGTAGAGAGAAACGAAAACAAGTTAAAAAACGCTATGGTTAAAATAACACAAAAAGTAGACAGTTACGCGCAGCAAGCCGAACTTAGCGAATATTTTATGGAATTAGGCAGCATGATTACAGAACTCGAGTTTGACGTGGAAAGTATCATGGGTTACGTCACGGGCGTACAAGCAAAGTTTGCGCAGTTAGAGATGGTACCCGTTGAACTAATAATAAAAGGCTTCCAGGACGCGAATAATTGGTCTGCTCACGGATTACATTTTCCATTCGTCATAACACTGGAAAATTGGTTAACAATAAAAGAATACGTCACGGTTAGCGTGTATTGTAAGAACGCGAGTATGTATACCGTCGTCAAGTTTCTACTAGTAGCTCCGGTAGAATACGACTTGTTGAGGATAGTGCCTTTGCCGGTGCACAACTACGATAATGTTTTTAAGGTCGCACAAGTAAAGTTCAAAATAGTTGCAATAGATAAAAATAAACAGACATACTTCGTTGTAAAATTGCGTCAGCTAGAGAAATATAAAAACGTTGGAGATAGTTATGTCTGCGATAATATAGAATCAGTTTACAAGGTACACGCGGACGCACCATGCGAGGTGCAGGCNTATGTTAGTAATTCAGGGGAATTTTTCAATTGTAAAGAGGAAACTGTGATTTCGAACTACACAATATGGATAAGGCTAGAAAAAGCGCGTGTATGGCTGTACTCAACCCCGAAAAGCGAGTCGGTGGTAACATCGTGCGAAAACCGAAAAGAAGCAACGGAAACTGTAAACGGAGTCGGAGAGATAAAGTTGTCGGAAAAGTGTAAGTTAGTGACGTCCACTGTAACGATTCGCACCAACAAGGTGGTGAACGGTGAAGAAATTACCACGTATTTGCCACGATTTAACCTTTCAGTGTTAAAAACAAAAGAACGGGCGGTTGGTGAAGAACCGATTGTGTTAGAAACCATAACACAAAATAAAACTCAAATTGAGAAAGTAAAGTCAGAAATAACGGAATTAACGGACGAAATAAACGAGAGTTCGATTTTGAAAATCCGCATCTTATCTATCCGACTACGTCAGGTGTGAAGATAATAGTGATAATTATTGTACTGGTTATATATAAAGTAGTAAGAAATAAAGAAAAAGCGGAATTGGTACGCGTCGCCGTGAAATCGCGTAGCGCGGAACAGCGTAAAAAGCGGCGAAGCGCTCGCGCGCAAAACGTCGAAACCGTCGCGCTGGAAATATGCCGCGTAGTATAGTATGTAAGATGTAAAGGTAGTGTAAGTAACATGCAAAAATTGCACACAAGTAGGTAAAAATTGTGTCGGAAAATATTACGGACATTTTCCTTTTTCCTGGAAGGAGGGGAAATGTTGTGCGCCAATTTTTGTATTTAAGGTTTAGTAAGATGAGGCCATTGAGCAATGTGATAAGACACTATCATTGTTCAATGACCTAGATAGGTTGCAGGAAGGCAGCAGTTCTAGGAAGAACTGCTGATTGCCACAGGTTGCGACACATCGCCGCATTGTCCAAAATGCAACGCAGCATGTGTTGACACCGGCAACTAGCACGGCCGTTGCTAGGACCGGTGGGCCTGCTGTATCAGCGCGATCCATCTACTATAAATCGATCGCGTGGATGAAGCAGAGGGAGACCGTGATTGGACTGCTAGCTCACTGTGTGGCTCCGCAAGCCGGAGAGTTTACCGCAGTGAGATACAGCCGTGTAAGAAACGTTGAAGGAACATTGTAAAGATCAGAATCAATAAAGGATTGTTTAATAAGTTCAAGTACAGAACTTAATCTTCTAACCACCCAACCTCCTCGACATCCAACATCACGAACGCGTTAGAAAGGTCTCGGTAAATACGCGAGAAAATTCCGAGCCGTTGGTCCAGCTTCTCGTCGATTCCGAGACCAGCTTTTGATTAGCTTCTCTTGAACCTCGCCGTAAACAAACTCCGTTGCTACCCGAACAAAAGCATCCAAAGCGATCGATCGTTCGACGAACATCTTCTTATACCGCGTGGACGACACGCGCTGCATCTCGCAACAATATATATCGAAGTAGTGTGTAAATAGTGTTTTGTGTTGTGTAATACAAAATTTATTTTATGTGAAGTGCGTTAGTTTGTTTTATCTCAATAAGTTTAAGTTTTTTTTATGCCATTTGATTTTAACGTGCCCCTTAACCGCCGTGCGATTTTTGCTGGCCACATTTATATCTTCTCTTTTTTACTTTATTCTCTCGTCTCTTTCTATTTCGTTAGCTTTTCTTCAGTTCTTGTCCCTATTACCACGCGTTACACACCTTCTTTCACAGTAGGCGTGCCCATGTGTCGGGCTCGTATTCGAGATGTTGTGACTCTGATCGCCTTGTGAGAAAGTGATTAATTCGAGATTACACTCGAATTAATTTTTGGAGTCTCGATTCTGTTCGCCAATCAATTGATACACTCAATTGAAAGGGACCAGCCCGGAAAAAATCTTTTGGTGAGCGGATTCGAACTCGAGAACTCCGAGTTTGCAGCCTCTGCACTCAGGCCGCGAGACCATTGGACCGGGTCTCAATAAGTTTAAGTGTATATCAAAGTTAAGTGTATATCAAAGAAACATGAGTCAGAAAAAGAAAACAATTTACGACAAATGTGCCTACAGAAATTGTTGTAATGGATGATATTCAACGGGGGAACATTTATTTAGATTTCCATTCGATGAGAGACTGAAGTTATGGATACGTAACAGCGGTAGGTCTACATTTATTTCTTAATTAAATGTTTTTGTATAAAAAAACATATATGCATGTTTTAAGAAATAAAATAGGTTTATGAAAAAGTAAATCGAGAATATTAAGACAAATGTAAGCCAATAGGTTTTGTATAGGTTTTTTTAAATATAATAATCAATTTCTAAATGTAAGCAAACGTTTTGATTCTTAAATTTAGATCTTTATCAGTAATTACGTAGATATAAAAAGAAAAACTACTATCTTATACAGCACCAAAAGATTGCAGTAACATTGCATAAATCTTACAGTGAAACATTGTAATATTGCGTGATAGTTGCAAAATATTTCTGCAATGTTATTGCAAGCTTAGGGCAACGTTGAAATGTCCGCCTTCAAAAATATTATTATGTAAGACAGTAATGTTACAGTGCAATGTATTTATAATATTGAAATGCACAAATATGCAAAATGTTTAAAATTTAACAGATAAACTTTAACAATATATAAAGACATTAAAGAGAGATGAAAATAAACTCTTTGCTAAATTGTGTAATAGACAAATGTATTCTGGCTATCGAACCAAAACACAGTTATTGATGTGTGAATGTTTAAATATGTTTATTAAAACTTAGTTGCATAAACGCTTTTGACCTTGTATTAGGTCCTTATCAAATGCATTTCTACAATTAAATCAACATAAAATCCAATTAATAAAATTTAAGAAAATAATTAATTAAAAATCACAGAATAAATATATAATAGTCACTTACAAATTACTTTGGTAATGTACGTCGCACAGTTCTGATTGTCCATATCGCACAAGCAGGCCCGACCATGTGATCTTATAAAATTAACAATTACAGCAATATCAAACGTGCTGTACAGACGCAAATTAAAAATGTACCGTTTCTAGATACTTATTTTACCTGGATATTTCTAGAAATGTGTACGCTTTATTTAGACAATGTTGTACAAATTATTTTAGCAAAACATTAGAAGTAATGTCTTCTCTTGGCTTGCTTGTATACAAAAATATATTTCAATGTGAATAAAAATGAAATATACCGTCATTCTAAAATAAATACTATATATTGTGTTTTATTTCTCCCGCCCGAAATCTGCCCTGTTTGCACACGCTTTATTGGAAAAACAAAAATTTAAAAAAATTTTTGCACCATTTGTACATAGAAAAATAAATGAAAAATTCTTTGATATAAGTTGTTCTTACATCGCGCATCCTGTTGTATCCTGTTTCAACGTGTTTCCACGTACAGACGGCGTCATTAATTCGAAGAATAGGCGCGGGGATCGGAGTGCAAGCGGGGCGGTTGCTCGTAGCGCCAACGGGCGCCGTACTAACTCCAATTCCCGCGCATATTCTTCGAATTAATGACGCCGTCTGTACGTATCTATCTCAAAAAATCTTCGGAAAAGTTTCTCATAGTGCAATCCCAAAGTCAGAAATCGAAGATTTATATATTGCAAGTCCTTCGGCTGTTTATTACGGTTCAGGAGTGTAATCTCAGTTTTATAGAATCGCAGCTAAAGGATGCGTTTTACCCCGTTGACAAAAACGGCAGGAACTATTCTAAGTAAACAGACGATCACTGCCAACACGTGACATTTTAGGGTAACCTTCATCTGTGAATCCGTTTTTGGCTTATAAAAACAATGTCAACCTTATTGAAAAGCAAAACCACATTTTTTCTCCGCTGACAAAAAATGATAAAAACTTTATAGTATTTCTGAGTAACAGACGATATATATCAATTCGTGACATCTTAGTTCAACTCTTACTTTGTAATTTTTTGGGGGTGGACATAGTATAAAAGTTTAGTACGACGAGCTCAAGTCATAGTTTAATATTAAGTATAGTGCTAACATCAGAGAGTATAGATTAAAAGTTGCAAGTGAGTATCAAGTAAAAGTGCAATTTGAAGATCAATAAAATGTCTGCAAAAAGTATCAAAAATATTGCTATGTACGTGATGCAATGCTCTTTTGATGTGTTCATGTCAACACACATGAGAGGAGTATTGTTACGCGTACAACAAGATGCGGACAATTTAGATTTATTTTATCAAATTGCGCATTGGATTTCGAATACACTCCTCGCATCGTTACACTCGTTAGGATTTTTGAAAGAAGATCTACGGTTATTGCGCATCGTGTGCAAAGGTATAAATTTTCGCACGGCGCTTAACCATGATGAGCAAGATGTGCGAGGGTTGATTGCGCGGATGATACACGATAACGAGGGTGAGTGACAGTTTTTATTCTTGTAAAAATATTGTTTTCATACTAGTAAAAACTTGTTGTATAACGTGTGTTTTATTCAATTTAGTAATCAATCGTGACGTAATGACGGCAAGCGAAGAAGCTGCAGCGACGTTACCACGATCTACTTGTTGGCATCAGGTACAAGATGCGAGCGGGATAGAGAGCGTACCCTCTCGTGTGAATTCTCGGCCGGTAGCCAGGATATCGCCATTGCGACGCCCTGCTCAGCGTCGACGGCACGAGAAGGAAGAAGTAGAGGAAGAACCTCTCCTGCGTAAGTATATGAGTAAACACGAAATTCTATAAAAATAAAAAATATATTAATTAAAAATATTTCAAATTTTAGGAAGAGCGCATATAGATGAACCGGAGTTTCCTCCTTCTCATTAGCGTCTCAGAAAATTTTCTCATTAGCGTGTTTTCAATAATTAGATAGCTTTCCGTACCAGAATCAGCGACTACAGGAAGAGAAGAAGCAAGCTCCGGTTCATCTATACGCGCTCTTCATAAAATTTGAAATATTTTTAATTAATATATTTTATATGTACATTTACATATGTACATTTAAAATATATACATTTTATATAGTTTTTTAATATAGTTTATATATACATACGTTTAATTAATATATTTTAAATATACAGGGTCCGCCACTTAAATCCGGACAAATTTGAATTTGACANTCCCATCATATTAGAATGCAGCAGTAGGTGCCATATGACCTAAAGATAGGTTAGAGACGTCGATAAGACATTAATAACCTTAAAATGGCCGAGTCGTTC
>NW_018022263.1:18473-21685 GCF_002006095.1 Pseudomyrmex gracilis
ATTTTTGTCCGGATTTAAGTGGCGGACCCTGTACATACGTATTCTATAGAATACGTATGTATATATGTATATTACTGTTTTCAGATGATGAAGGCGTGCAAGTGCTGCTGCATGCTTGTAATGCGCCAGAAGTACTACCGGATCATCCGNGAGTAATACCGCGAGCAGAAGTCGAGGAAGAACGTCGGCGATGGATGGTGGAAGTGAGAAGGCAAGAGGAAGCAGAATTAGAAGGCAATATCCAGGATCGAGAAACCATCCATTTGTCGGAGTTCGAAAACAACGACGACGACGACGACGACGAAATTCATCGATATCAATTACATGTATCAATTACATGCCAATGCGATTGTCAGCTTTGCCAAAAGCTTTTGGTTTGTTGGATGGATTGGAAAAGGGATGTTTCCCGCAGTTATTTAACACCCTCGCGAATCAGTCGTATGTCGGACCGTTACCAGCTATATCACTTGCCGGATAGTATGTCTAGCAAAGAACGCAATCGTTTTTTGTCGTGGCACGCGGAACAGACGCGCGAAAACGCAGTTTTTGACTTGCAATGCGAGATAGTGCGTTATTGTCGCAACGACGTTGATATCTTGCGGCGAGCGTGCATGGCCTTCCGCAAAATATTTCTCAAACGCGGAAACGTATGTTTGTTCAAAAAATACACGACCATTGATTGCACGGATTGGTTCCACATGTATGCAAGTTTTTTGTCAAAACTTTTTAAGTGAGGAAGAGATCGGCGTCATTCCATGCGGCGGATATCGCCTCGCGTATACGCAATCCCGCAAAGCTCTGCAGTGGCTGCTGTGGAAGGAGCGCAAGCTTGGCCACGCCGTTGTTCACGCGAGTCACGGGCGAGAACATCGTCTCGTGGAAATCGGANACATTCCCGTCGACGGGTAGTACGAGACGGCGAACGGTGAGCGTCACGTATTGCAATATCACGGCTGCTTTTGGCACGGGTGTCCCGCGTGTTTTAAAAACGCGACAAACGTCTCTTTACGGAGGAACGCGAAGTGTACGATACGATGAACTCGCGATACGAGCATACGCTGACGTCATAGAGTTTCGCAAACAAAGCTACATCGTGACGGAGAAATGGAAGTGCGCTTTTGATCGCGATATGCGGGAAAATCGCGAAATGCGAGCATTTTTGGACCAACATCCGATGCTCGCAGCTGAACCGCTCTCACCGCGTAACGNGTTTTTCGGCGGTCGAACGGGAAACATCGAGATTNGGCGCGAAGTTACGGGTACGGAGAAGATACGTTACATACACGTGTGTTCTCTATACCCTTACGTAGTGAAAACCGGCGCTTTCCCAATTGGACATCCGAGAATTTTCATCGGAGAAAAAGAGTGNGCCTCGCTAATCGGGGTGATGCCCGGTCAATTTTTCCGCGGTCGAGGGGCTTGTGCGTTGTAGAGTGCTCCCTCCGCGCAATCTCTTTCACCCTATATTCTCGTACCGTGTGCAAAGCAAACTGCTGTTTGCCTTATGCCGCAGTTGCTGCGAAAACTTCTCGCAAACCCGGTGCGAAAACTTCTCGCACGATAATCCGCGCAATCGCGAATTTGAAGGCGTGTGGGTATCGTGCGAATTACGCAAAGCTGTGGAAAATGGTTATCTCGTGACTGTAGTGAGCNAGATATGGCAATACGAGACGAGCCGATACGACGCTGATACGCGTCAGGNNGNATTATTTGCCGAATACATNAACTGTTNCCTCAAATTGAAGCAAGAAGCGAGCGGATGGCTGAGCAAATGCGTGGACAAACAATCTAAAAAACGATATTGTCGAGAATACAANGCAGTCGAAGGTATCGCTCTAGATAGAGCAAACATTGCGCAAAATCCAGGTTTACGCTTGGTTGCAAAGCTGTGTCTCAATTCGTTTTGGAGAAAATTCGGGCAACAATTGAACTTGACGAGTACCAAAGTGGTAAAGTCGCAGAAACGTCTCGTATCGCTATTGTCGTGTCCCGAGCACGAGGTAACTAATATATTGCCTGTGAATGACAAGGAAATATATATTTCGTGGCGAATGCGGAACGAGACGGTCGTATCCTCCTCGATTACCAATGTGATAATAGCGGCGTACACGACGGCACAGGCGCGATTAAAACTGTACGAATATTTAAAACGTTTAGGCGAGCGCGTTCTTTATTACAATACAGATTCGTGTATTTATGTATGCAACGGTGAATAGGAACCAGCAAATACGAACCGCGTACGGAAAATTTCCTGAGCGATATGACGAGCTCGAAGGCTACGGANGCGGTAGTTACATTGAGTCGTTTATATACGGTGGCCCGAAATTTTATGCGTACGTAGTTCGTACTCCGGACAGTAGCGCGCGGGAGATGTGTAAAATCAANGGAATAACACTGAATTCNGCAACCTCTCGCATAATTAATTTCAATAACGTTAGGGAAATGTTAATGCAAAGAGAGAAAAAAGAAGAAAATGCGCCGATAAATCTACATTTTAGGGCGATTCGTCGTATCGCGTTTCACGAGGTTGTGACGCGGGACGAATCAAAAACCTACTCGCCGGTTTTGCAGAAGCGTAAATTTATCGACGAACGACACTCCGTTCCGTACGGCAACTTGAAATAAGTCTTTTTGTTCTCGCATTCTTGTAACTAGTTTGTATAGTTTAATCGCAGTAGCATTAGTTAAACTTGAGTATATATGCAAGTATACAGGGTGAGTCATCTGAATATATCACCTTCAATANCTCGTTTGTGTGGCCACGAATCCACAAAAGTTTCATATAAAACTTGTAGGGTTTTGAGAGGGAACCAAAATGGCGTACCTTTCAACTTTTGATTTTGACCGAAAGTGNGTTACTTCAACCGGAAGTGGGTTTTTTAAAATGGAAACCTCCCTTTTTGACACCGGAAAAAGAAAAAGCGGAAAATTTTACCTTCAGATATAACCTTGGCTGTTTTAAAATTTTCAAGATGGCAAACAAAGATGGCGGACAAAAATTTTAGTCAACCGATTTGCACCAAATTAAGTTTACGAGAGTTTTTAAGGTTGCTGACCACAAATCTGAAGTCAGATTTGCAAAATTCAAAATGGCAGATCCAAGATGGCGGACCAAGATGGCGGACAAAATTTTTAGCTAAAATTAATAGAAATTACTACTTTTAGCACTACCCAGGAACAACGGCGTAAACGTGGTAGTTTTTTGTTCCCTT
>NW_018022263.1:22985-24617 GCF_002006095.1 Pseudomyrmex gracilis
TCATAGCAACCTAGCGGAAGAGCTACATACGAACTAGTCGCGCATAACTATGAATGTCTGAAAGTCAACCGATTTTCACCAAATTTTGTACACGGGAGTTGGTGGGGTTCTAACACGATTATCATTAACATCATATTCATGATGGTATCGACCTATGCATTCAAGAAAATAGACGGAATTTCGAACAGTTAATTCGCTAAGTGTACTACTTATCGAATTAACTGTTTGAAGTTACAAATTAACTACATAAAGCACCCCGATAGTGAGAGGCAAGGGGACTCACGTAAATAAAGCACCCCGATAGTGAGAGGCAAGGGGACTCACGTAAATAAAGCACCCCAAAAGAAACAAAAAACTACCACGTCCACCCCGTTGTTCCTGGGTAGTGCTAAGAGTAGTAATTTCTATTAATTTTGGCTAAAAATGTCGTCCGCCATCTTGGTCCGCCATCTTGGATCTGCCATTTTGAAGTTTGCAAATTTGACTTCAGATTCGTGATCAGCAACCCCAAAAACCATCGTAAACTTAATTTGGTGCAAATCGGTTGACTAAAATTTTTGTCCGCCATNTTCGTTTGCCATCTTAAAAATTTTAAAACAGCCAAGGTTATATCTGAACGTAAAATTTTCCGCTTTTTTATTTTTTGGTGTCAAAAAGGGGGGTTTCCATTTTAAAAAAATCACTTCCGGTTGAAGTAACCCACTTTCGGTCAAAATCAAAAGTTGAAAGGTACGCCGTTTTGGTTCACCATCGAAACCCTACAACTTTTATATGAAACTTTTTTCGATTCCTGGCCACACAAACGAGATATTGGAGGATTGGAGTTATTGATAGATTCAGATGACTTACCCTGTATACTATCTATACAGGGGTTGGACAAAATAATATGAACACTTGACATATACACAATATTTANTTATTAATAAGGTGTTGAGCCACCATTTGCTTGTAGAACAGCTGCAATTCTTCGCGGAATATATTTGTAGAGTGTTTGAATAGTTTCCAACGGAATGTTGTCCCATTTTTCTACCAAAGCATCCGCCAATTGCTTCAATGATGTTGGAGATGGAAATCTGCTCCTTATTCTCTGCTCTAAAACTCCTCACAACGGTTCAATTATATTGAGGTCTTGCGATTGTGCTGGTCAGGAAAAATGTTTGATGATATTCTGCTCCTCAAACCAAGACTGAACCTTTTTGGCTGTGTGTATAGGCGCATTATCATCTTGGAATATGGCAGTGTTTGGCAGCAGTATGCTAGTCATAGGAAAAACTTCATCATTGAAGATGTCGAGATATTCATTCGCAGTAATCCGGCCAGTGATGTGAATGAGAGGACCAGCTGAATACCACGATATAGCCGCCCAAATTGTAACAGAATCTCCCCTATGCTCGAATGTAGGAAGCAGACAGGCCAGATCGTAGGCTTCTTTTAGGGTTTTCCATACATAAACCCGGCCGTTAGTAAAAAACAATGTGAACGATGATTCATCGGACCATACCACATTCTTCTAATCATCAAGTGTCCAGGTTTTATAATTGTGACACCACTTTTTTCGCAGCTTAGCATTGGCTTCCGGTATAAGGGGTTTTGCAATTACAGCCCTTCCATGAATGTTAGTCTTGTGGAACT
>NW_018022264.1:0-1776 GCF_002006095.1 Pseudomyrmex gracilis
CTGCTGGTTGCCACAGGGTGCGACACATCGCCGCATTGTCCGAAGTGCAACGCAGCATGTGTCGACACCGGCACCGGTAACTAGCACGGCCGTTGCTAGGACCGGTAGGCCTGCTGAATCGGCGCGATTAATCTACTATAAATCGATCGCGTGGATGAAGCAAGGCAGAGATCGTGATTGGACTGCTAGCTCACTGTGTGGCTTTGCAAGCCGGAGAGTTTACCACAGTGAGGAACAGCCGTGTAAGGAACGTAAGGAACATTGTAACCAAAGCATTAAAGATAGTAAAATAAGTTCAAGCATAAAACTTAATCTTTACCACCCAACCTCCTCGACATCCAACAATCTTATAATGGAGATGATTGTCGACAATTCTCTAATATTTAATAATATTGTTTTTTCTGATGAGGCAACATTTAAACTGACTGGAAATGTAAATAGACACAATTGTAAGTACTGGAGTGACGTTAATCCTCACTGGAAAAGAGACAATCTTACCCAATATCCACAAAAAGTTAACGTATGGGCTGGCATTCTTAATGNCAGTTGGCCCTTTCTTCATTGAAGGCAATTTGACAGCACAGGTATACACAGTCATGCTTCGCGAACAAATTGTTTTAGCTATTCGAGACATAGCTGGTGGAAATATGGCTGAAATTTATTTCCAACAAGATGGAGCTCCACCTCATTATGGTTTCATTGTCCGTAAATATTTGAATGAGGTCTTTTAGGACAAGTGGATAGGGCAAAGGAGTCATGTTGAGTGGTCACCTCGGTCTCCGGAGTTGACCCCACGTGACTTTTTTTGTGAGGTTACTTAAAAAGTAAAGTTTATGCTACCAAGCCTCAAGATTTAAATGATTTAAGAGGGAGAATAACTCGAGAGATAGAACTAATACCGCCGGAAACGTACCGGAAAGCGGTTTCAGCTNTGTAGAACAGATTGGCACATTGCCAGGCTGTTGAAGGGCAACAATTTGAACATTTGTTGTGAATTGTTTGATACAGTTGAATATTTTGCCCAAGCTGACCAATTGAAATGAAACTTGCCTTAACTGGCCGGAACTACACGCCACTCTTGTTTTANCTGGTTGGACCCACACGCCACTCTTGTCTTAACTGGCCGGAATCACACGCCACTCTTGCCTTAACTGGCCGGACCCACACGCCACTCTTGCCTTAACTGGCCGGACCCACACGCCACTCTTGCCTTAACTGGCCGGAATCACATGCCACTCTTGTCTTAACTGGCCGGACCCACTTGCCATTCTTGCCTTAACTGGCCGGAATCACATATCACTTAACAAATTGTTAATTTCAAACCTTTATAACTCAAGAAGTACTTAATGAAAACAGGTTTTATTATAGTGTTTTGGAAAGCTCTCGAGATAAGCTATAAAAATTTGCAATACAATGTACGGGGTTTTAGTTAAAAAAATAAGATTGACTTTGAAATGACCTTAAAGGACATGGTCAAGATCAAAGGCAAGGTCATCATCTTACTCCTCGCTTGAAACCAGACAACTTTGCTATTGGACATTTTCTCTAAAATGCATTTTAACTGAAGATATTAGGGGGGTCTGTTACTTTTCGATGACCTTGTATATATATATACACACACACAATATACAATGACGTTATACAATAACTGTATTTAAATTTAGAAAATTATTTTATAAGCTACTTATGTTACGTTCAATCTACGGCAAAATGTATACTCGCGGCAGATTCTTCCGTAGAAAAGTATCATACACACCATAAAGAAAGAGTTAAATA
>NW_018022264.1:5741-7714 GCF_002006095.1 Pseudomyrmex gracilis
CGTACGGTGTCGAATAATTTGGTGTCGAATAAATCTGTGTCGAATCGAGCGGTGTCGAATCGTACTGTGGTCAAACGGAACCCGCCCGTTACTTTGTGTACGTTACTTCTGTCTGTCCGGGATGCCAATAACGTAGTTGTCTGTCCTTAACCTTGTGTTTAATTTTATACTTGTACCGTCTTACTTGTTTTACTTAGTGGCCAAAACTAACTGTGTGAGCTGTGTGTGTCATGTGTGTGTCATGTGTGTGTGATTGGTGTATGTGCCGCTCCTTATTCCAGTGTGCGTGTTTGTGTCTGATGTGTGTGTAAAATTTCCGAATAAGGGCAAATACCTGTACGTCTGTAATGTGAGTGATGTGTAGGTGTGTTTTATGTACTTATGAACTCTTATTCGTCTCTTTAAATTTTATACTTGTCTTGTGGTCAAAGTCTTTGATAGTCGTTGTCCGTTTGTACGTCTGTTGTGTGTCTGTCTATCGTCTAAATCGTGTACGTGTCCGTCGTTATTGTTGAGTCTAGTCACTCACCCCCCTTGAACACAAAGTTTGTGCATAAGGGTTGTAATTTTGTATACGTGTTGTGTGGGTGTCGAGTGTTCGTAATGTGTGTGAACAGTCCCTTATCCCGGTGTACGTTTTTACTTGTGTTACGACTTTAATGTTTGAGATAAGTGTTGTGAGTGCATGTGTGTGATGTGTGTGTGGTTCCTACGTGATTGGTGCGCCCGTCTGTTCTTAATCTCCTTAAAACAACTTTATTAAAACAACGTCGCTGTCCGCAAAACAAAACGCAAAACTAAAAATAAAATCAAAACTGATACAAAACAAAACAAAAACTTGCTCCTTCTGCTTCTGGACCTACCGCTGGTCCACACGCGGTACTTGCCGCTTTTAAACTTACGGACTTACACGACTACGTACTAGAATCCCTTACACTGCTAACCTAAATGTCTTAACAACTAAATGGCCTTAATACTAAAGTTCATTTGATTTGCACGCAGGTATCTCCCGGCTTAAACATCCATCTCAACTCGGATCCCCTTCTTCTTTTTCACCGGTGTTGCTGCCCGATGTTGGTGACTGAAACTCGGGTGATTCTCGCTCTTGCGTCACGACCTCGACCTCCTGAACTACCTCCGGGGTCTCGATCGGCGCCTCCCGGGGTTGGGGTGACAAGGTTAGGGTTAGGTTGTGACCGGAGGTTAGGTGATATTTGGTCGAGTACTCACGCTTTCTTCTGCCTACCACGGTCGCTAGTCACTTTCACCTCCTAGTGACAAGGTTGCTTTTACTTATTTTCTGCTTTTATTTGTTCCAGGCGCTGTACAAACGGACACCAGGCTCTCGCTTTTCTCAGGATCAGGATTTCACCAGGTACGTTCAAGCACTTTTTACACAGTTGTTTAGATATATTAATAAAATTATATATTTCCTCTATGTCTTTGTTACACTTAGATAACAATTTTAACATATATAAAACTTCGACTGAGCGCTTTACAAACTTTTTTCGTACTATTCTTTTACAGCGTGTCTGTTCTGAACAGTAGTTGGTATGCGACTACTCTTAACAACATGGCGTCGCTTTTCCTCTCGCTCTGGCGGCGCGGCCAGCGGCGCGCATGCGCACTCACCAACCCTCTTTCTTTTAGGTGTTGTACTGAGAACGTGTGTAATGTATGTTCGTGTTGTGTGTGTGTAGGTAACGTGTGTGTGTTTACGGGTGTGTTTTCCTCAACTATGAGCATAAGGGACGAGACTTTGTGTGAGTATTGTGTGTGTGTTACTGATACGTTTGGTGTATGTACGCTCGCTTATCCGAGTCTTTTTTTCTATTTTCGGTATGAATGTATAACTTACTGATAAGGGTTGTTACTTTGGGGTGACACTCTATTGACCACAGTACGATTCGACACCGCTCGATTCGACACAGATTTATTCGACACCAAATTATTCGACACCGTACGATTCGACA
>NW_018022264.1:11928-13848 GCF_002006095.1 Pseudomyrmex gracilis
GTACGGTGTCGAATAATCTGGTGTCGAATCGTACGGTGTCGAATAATTTGATGTCGAATAAATCTGTGTCGAATCGAGCGGTGTCGAATCGTACTGTGGTCAATAGAGTATCACCCATTGGAGTGTTTGTAGTGCTTTATAAGGTATAAATTTTGTGTTGTAATAAGATTTAATAAATGATAAAACAAGAGTAACATTTCATGAGTAATGTATATGTTTCATATTCTTAGTATCCGGCAATTTATAGTATAAAATAGTTAAAAGAAAAAATTTTATTGTTATTGAAACAAAGAATAAAAGTGCCAATACGAGCCATTCCTAGGATGTTATGCAGGAATAAGCGTGCATGTATATATATATATACACATGTACAGTACTGTTCGAATTAATGTGAACACAAGTTATAAATTGTGAAAATAACATTTATTACATAAAAATTATAAAGTTAAGAGAAAATCACGCAGACTGAACTATTTTAATATGAAATATGACCTCCTTTAGCATTTAAAACTTTTTCAACGCGTTCCCGCATGGAATCAATAAGTTTTTGGCAGATTTCTGATATTTGTTGGTCTCGAAACCATACCTGAATTACAGCCTCAATCAGTTTTGTTTTTGTTGTGCAGTCTATTTTTCGAAGTCTGGCTTTTACAATTGCCCACAGACTTTCAATTGGGTTAAGATCTGGTGAGTTTCCTGGCCACTTAAGACGTGATATATTTTTGTCCTTGAAATATTTCACCATAGTCTTGGATACGTGACATGGAGCTGAATCTTGTTGAAAAACTGCTTTACCGTTAGCATCAACTTTATCTAACTCAGCTAATCTTTGTTCTAGTAGATCTTTGTATTTTAGTGAGTTCATCATGCCTTTGATCGGCA
Source organism: Pseudomyrmex gracilis (assembly GCF_002006095.1). Lineage (NCBI taxonomy): Eukaryota > Metazoa > Arthropoda > Insecta > Hymenoptera > Formicidae > Pseudomyrmex > Pseudomyrmex gracilis. The sequence continues at coordinate 12,811 of NW_018022264.1, forward strand.
CAAGTGATCCGGTACCTTTGTAAGAAAAACAGCCCCAAAACATCTTTAAAAGGTGTTTAACTGTTTGGTTAATATGAGCTGCTGTAAGTTTTTCGTTGTCACTTTTTCTGACAAAACGAGATCGTTGTCCTTGCACCAACAAATGGGTCTCGTCAGAGAACAGCACTTTTCTCCAATCTTCCACTGTCCAACTCACATATTTTTTTGCCCATTCATATCTTTTTTTCATCATACCCGCATTCAATAACTGTTTTTTTTGTGGTCTGATTGTTTTTCTGCCACCTTCAATTAGTCTTTTACGGATGGTGGAGTCGTGAACAATAACTCCAACATGTGCCAAGTCTTTCTGGAGTTCTTGACTAGTTTTTCTAGGGTTTAACTTACTTTNCCTTATTAAAAAAGCTTCATCCCTAGGTGTTGTTTTTCTCTTTCTTCCACATTTTCCTTTTCGTTGTACATCAATAGTCCCAGTGGTCTTTTTTTGCTTCAAAATCTTGTTAACGGCTCCTAAACTTACATCACACTCCTTGGCAATGACTCTTTGAGTCATTGACGTGTGTTCGCTTAAAGTAACAATCTTAGTTCTCTTTTTGGGGCTAATATCCATCTTCAGAAATAAAAATCAAATTAGATCTCAATTTCAGCTTAAATCACAAAAATGCTTTAAAAAACAAAATTTAACACACACGTATGTCTTTGCCTATTAAAAGTTACTGACAGATCAATCCGTTAAACAAAATAGCAGCTATCTATTAAATAAACGTGTTGCCAACTGCAAAAATGGATAAATTGTGAAAATTATGCTACGTTCGCATTAATTCGAACAGTACTGTATGAATTCACATGTAAAGTATTTTTACATGTGAGTTTTTTGAATTGAAATTTCAATTCTAAAATCATATAGGATGCTAGATTTGCATCTTATATATGAAAGATATCCCCTCAACTAATTTGAAAATATTGCGAAAAAAACTCCTCGGCCAGGAGTCGAACCTGGAATCTCCGGCTTTCCGTGCCATCGCCTTCCTTGTTAGGCCA
>NW_018022264.1:14958-16439 GCF_002006095.1 Pseudomyrmex gracilis
GCTTTATTTAGTTAATTTGTAACTTCAAACAGTTAATTTGCTAAGTAGTACACTTAGCGAATTAACTGTTCAAAATCCCGTCCATTTTTTTGAATGCATAGGTCGATACGCTTTCTGAATGATGTGACTGTTTTCAAAAGAATTTCTTTAGATATTGCGGCACAAGCAGTCCAAATACGTTCCTTCATATTCTCCTTGGTTGTTGGTTTTTTGCTATAGACAATATTTTTAAGCATTCCCCACAGGCAAAAATCGGAAGAAGTTAAATCTGGCGAACGAGGAGGCCACGCGAATGCGCCCAATCTCCCAATCCACCTACCATTGTATCGGTTATTCAAATACTTTCTTACAATATTTGAATAATGTGCTGGCGCACCATCCAATTGAAGCCACATCCGTTCTCTGGTGAATAAATCAACGTCTTCCAATAGTTGCGGTAAATCGTCTCAAAGAAACTGCAAAATGTTTTGTCCGTTAACGTTTTCTTCAAAAAAATAAGGACCTATTAAATAGCCATTTACGATGCCACACCAGACCATTAAAGACCAACGATTTTGGAAATTATTTGAACAAAACCAATAAGGAGTTACATCGGACCAGTAGTGACAATTATGTGTATTTACAGTTCCATTGCTACTGAAAGTTGCCTTATCCGAAAAGAGTACGTACCGGAAAAAGTTTTCATCTTGTTGGATCATTTGCAGAGCCCATTCACAAAAATTTACATAAAGTAAGTAATCATTAAAATTCAAATGTTGTGTCAACGTTATATGATATGCATGAAATTTTCTCGCCTTTAATATTCTCGCAACTGTTCGCTGAAGTATGCCAATTTCTCTTTTGATTTGACGAGTGCTACTATGACGATCGAGATAAATTTTCGCTAAAATGGTTATAACACGATTATTATTAACATCATATTCATGATGTCGTGATCGGCGAACCATAGACCCATCACTTGCTCTTTGCGTAAGGGTTTTAATGGTTACCCTAGTCGGATGCCTTCTATCAGGATAACGTTGAGCATACAGACGTTCAGTTTTCNAAATATTATTCCTACATTCCTCCAATATTTTGATCATGTCCACGATTTTGTTTGGTGGGTAGGCTGTCATATTAAAGATGAGAAATTACCTGAGTTCTAAAAGTATTGATTTCTCAATAGNTACAAATAAGCGGAGATATCGTTGCTATTTAAGCATTCACGTCTGCTTTATGCTTGCAGGATGATAGTCATAATCATAGCAACCTAGCGGAAGAGCTACATACGAACTAGTCGCGCATAACTATGAATGTCTGAAAGTCAACCGATTTTCACCAAATTTTGTACACGGGAGTTGGTGAGGTTATAACACGATTATCATTAACATCATATTCATGATGGTATCGTCCTATGCAATTAAGAAAATGGACGGAATTTCGAACAGTTAATTCGTTAAGTGTACTACTTAGCAAATTAACTGTTTAAAGTTACAAATTAA
>NW_018022264.1:17169-19001 GCF_002006095.1 Pseudomyrmex gracilis
AAAACTGTTCATCAATAGAAAATTTGGATGAAAGTGAAAAAACCTCTGATAAATCTGGAAGTGCAAGTCAAGAAAACTGTTAGGCTAATATTAATCCACAAACCTTCTTCTTCTCCTTACAGTCTCCTATCAGGGATTATAAAAATAATAAGGCTTGTAAAGGATCCGCCGTACTAAGGCCCGGTCAGAAACCTGCTATCAGGGCCATATGTAACACGACGTTACATTTTTGATCAGGGCGCTGTCAGGCTGCCTTAACAAGACCTTATCAGGCAACAGGACAAAACCTAACGCGCCCTTCTTAGGGCCATATTTGATTTTCTACTCGGGGAGAGGCACAGGGACTCACGTAAATGAAGCACCTCGATAGTGAGAGGCAAGGGGACTCACGTAAATAAAGCACCCTAAAGGAAACAAAAAACTACCACGTCCACGCCGTTGTTCCTGGGTAGTGCTAAGAGTAGTAATTTCTATTAATTTCGGCTAAAAAAATTTCGTCCGCCATCTTGGTCCGCCGACTTGGATCCGCCATTTTGAAGTTTGCAAATTTGACTTTAGATTCGTGATCAGCAACCCCAAAAACCCTCGTAAAATTAACTTGGTGCAAATCGGTTGACTAAAATTTTTGTCCGCCATCTTTGTTTGCTATCTTGAAAATTTTAAAACAGCCAAGGTTATATTTGAACGTAAAATTTTCTGCTTTTTTATTTTCCGGTGTCAAAAAGAAGAGTTTCCATTTTAAAAAAACCACTTCCGGTTGAAGTAACCCACTTTCGGTCAAAATCAAAAGTTGAACGGTACGCCATTTTGGTTCCCTCTCGAAACCCTACAACTTTTATATAAAACTTTTTTCGATTCCTGGCCACACAAACGAGTTATTGGAGATGATAGATTCAGATGACTCACCCTGTATATATATATATGTATACATGCACGCTTATTCCTGCACAACATCCTAGGAATGGCTCGTATTGGCCTTTTCATTCTTAGTTTCAATTTTTACGAGCCTTCACTATTTATTCGTTTTTATTGTTATTATTGTCTACATAATAATTACACAAAAAAAATTTTTGGTTCTGACCTGGGGGTCTGACTATGCCTACTATATGTTTTTGGGGTCGCTGAATCCGAATCTAAGGTTTGTTTTGTCCTATCAGATCAGGATTTTTCCATAACCTCAAAAAACACACAAAATCACATATAAAAAAAATTTTTTCTAATATTGGATCTGATAATACCTACTATATGTTTTTGGGGTCGCTGAATCTGAATCTGAGGTCTATTTTGTCCTATCAGATCAGGATTTGTTCATAACCTTAAAAAAACTTATGAAATCACATACAAAAATTTTTTTTCTGATTTCGGGTCTAACAATTTCTATTATATATCTTTAGTGTCGTTGATTCCGAATCCGATGTTTATTTAGCCTCATCAGATCATGATTCTTCCATAACCTCAAGAAACCGATGATTCAAGCTATTAAACGCACATTGAATTTCTAAGAATTGAATTAAAATTAAAAAATTCAAGCTCCTAAGTCTCAGAACTCGTCTAACTCTAATCAAGTTCACCATATTTCTTAATAACCCAGTGTAATAACTACGTGTATTCAAAATCTATATCATGTCTATAATCGCACAACTACGCTTATTTCACGTTTTACTACACAATTTTTATTTTTACTTAAGCACCCCATAAAGAATATGTTGTTCAATATTATTACCGTATATATTGTTCAGTTATTCGAAGTTACGTGTGTCTGCGTCCAGGGCACCTCCACGTGGTGACGGTGGGCAACGGAGCTATTCCGTTATCCGGCAGAGTCCCTGGAT
>NW_018022264.1:26416-28154 GCF_002006095.1 Pseudomyrmex gracilis
CACGCTTCAAGTGTGCGATATTTCCACTATCGCACGTTCCAACGTACGATATCCCAAAATCGCACGCTGAAGCAGAATAATCAAACGGAGTGTGAAATCAGCTGTTTTCTACAATCAGCTGTTTTCTACAATCTATCAGCTGTTTTCTAAAATCAGCTGTTTTCTACAATCTATTGCGCAAAGTGGCATATTTCGGGCATGCGTGATGAAAAATATAGAAGGAATTATCAAACCCGAAATCAGAAAAAAATTTGTTATATGTGGTTTCATGAATTTTTTTGAGGTTAAGAACAAATCCTGATCTGATAGGACAAGACAGACCTCAGATTCGGATTCAGCGACCCCAAAAACATATAGTAGGCATAGTCAGACCCCCAGGTCAGAACCAAAAATTTTTTTGTGTGGCTGTGTTATTATATGAAAAGTTATTGTTGGTTTTTGTAATTATTTCATCACTTTTGATTTTCAATATATTTGACATAATGATTATTTTTAAATATAATAGAGTGATTATATAATAGCAATATAAAGTTGGTTTATTTTTATTTTTATATATATTCTTATTTTTTATATTTTTATACATCTATTTAATTTTCAGAGTTGTTTAATCGTTCCGATATTTACTGTCAGTACTAAAAATCTATATTTTACGTTACATGTGCTATAGATTTCCAGTGCCGGCAGTGAAGATCGAAACACAGCCCATGTAAGTACGAGAGAGAGAAAGAAGAAAGAAGAAAGAAAGAACATACGAGCCACGCACAAGAAACAGGCTAGCAACTAGGCACGTTTCTCGCGGCTGGCAGTGTTAGCTATAGTTATCGCTACAGCGAAAGAAAGAGAGCGGTTATGTATGTCCGTCTCCTTCTACTGCTCGAAGTTGGCCGAAGCGTCGAGCACACACGGACATAGCTGTTCGTCTGTGTGCGTATCTTCTCCACTTGCTGCTGCATGCTGCAAGCGGCTCAAATCTGGCATCTCTGCCCCTGAGGGATCTCCGCCACCAACATCAACGGGTTTACCGGACGTGATTTTCGTGTGTTCGCGGCCACCGCCGCCCGCCTCGCCAGACCCGGAAGTTACTTTTTTGTACGCGTGGCTACAGCCGCTCTTCTCTCGAGTTTTTTCCGGGGCCACTTCGGCGAACGTGGGTTTGTCGTGAGCGAGGACGACAAAGAGGATGTAATCATCTTGGAGCCTCCGCCTCGAACCACGTCGCCTGTTATCACCTTCTTGGACTCTGAATAACGGTGAGTTAATTTCCAAAAAAATTCTTTAGTCTACTCGCATGCACGCTTTATACACGCTTTCTGGCTTTAATTGTGTACGTTACATTGGACGTCTTTCTTACTATTTCAAACGGTCCCGTCCCTAAGCGATTCGAATTTTTTAGATCTTCCCTTACGTAGGGTTTTATCGTAAACGAGTATCTTGTCGCCTATCTTGAAGGTTAGTACGTTTGTCTTCTTGTCATAGCATCGTTTGGACTTCGCTTTTTCTTTTTTGAGATTTTCTCTTGCAACGCGATTTACGGCTCGTAATCTTTCTTTCACTTCCTGTGCGTATTTCCCTTATCTAAGTTATACTGCACCGCCGGGGGTTTCGTTAGCGCCGGGAATTTGTTAGCGCCGTTGAGTATCTCTGCTCGTTTTCCATACACTAGCTCGAATGGTGTAAAGCCTGTTGCTGTATGCGACGTTGTATTATACGCGAACATGGCATACGGAGCCCACTCATC
>NW_018022264.1:29199-30444 GCF_002006095.1 Pseudomyrmex gracilis
CGCGGATCTGACTTTGGTATAATAGTCGAATAAAATGTCTTGGGTATATCTACGACTTGTAATCGTTTCCAAATATTAATTTTGTACGGAAGTTGTTTTACCTACTCTACGCGAGGACCGTTATTGCTTAAGTGAGAGTTAATAATTTAACATTTTGTATAACGCTTTCTACATCACTAAGAAATTCGGATGTATACCGAGAGATTGATTCTAGAATGTTCGATTAGTCAGACGCAGAACTAGAGACTAAATGAACTATCGTTACTTGACAAACTTGAGAGGTCTGCTTCTCCTTCTGTACGATATTCTTTAACTAACTTTCTAAGCTGTAATTTACGACCAGCTCTAACGCTTCTTCTACTCGGCCTTGGCATTTGCAGAATACGTTGGATTAGGGTAGAATTAGGTTGGAATTAACACAATTCCAGGATTCGAGATTGGATATTTACTTTGATAAGAGCAGGAGGTTCGATTTCTTACTCAAGCGCACTCAACTGCTTGGATTGACGGAGATTTGTGAAAGCGTGCGCTTTCTTACACAAGCACTTCTTCCAGACTTAAGAAGATTGGTGGTGAGATTGCTTCCTTACACAAGCGCTCCAACCTGGGTAAAAGAGTTGGCCTTTGATTACTTACGAACTTGAATTAACGCAAAACAGAATAACTTGAAAGCAGAAACCTCTTACAATTAAGAATACTCAAACCAAAGTTGAGTAAATGACTAAGAATATGTTAATTAAGAATTTATTCGCGAGTTTTATATTCCGCGCTTCTTTATACAAACGCTTCACCGGAAGAAGACTTAGGAGGCTATTGAGCCTATACAAACAAGGACTCAAAGTGATTTTAAGTGAATAGTAATAAAATAAAGTGACTCAAAGTTGTGAAGTGAAGTAGTTAGAATGAATGACTTGAAGTGACGCTCCGGGCTCCGGGACGCATATTTTATACTAAGTTCACCGGGTGGGGACGCAGCCGCCGTGAACCAGAGTGGGAGCCGGAGGTAGCCAATAAGAACTGTGCACGGTAGGGATCTGGTCCTCTTGAGTAAGAGTGGTAACTATTGCCCATCAATAAGAGCGTAGTTCTAGTGAGAAAGTCCCGCTGCAGCGGGAACAAAACTTTTCTCATGAGCTCACGGCTCAGGAACGTCGCACAGATAAGATTTTGGAGGTGCTCTTGCCTCGGCAAAGCACAAATGGACTTATGCTTACGCTTGTAGATAAGATACTCGGTTGGCGACGT
>NW_018022264.1:31644-33580 GCF_002006095.1 Pseudomyrmex gracilis
GGAAGACACTTTAAATGGTTTTTTAAAAACCTGGGTTTCAAAAAAGTATATTAGTGATCTGAGTTTTAAAATGATGAGATCGAGTGATGGCAATCTTCCGAGAGCGTATGGAATTCCTAAAATTCATAAGCCAGGTAATCCTTACAGAATAATCGTCTTCTATTGGCAAACCTTTACATTCATTTGCGGAATTTCTACACAAAATTTTGTACACAAACATTCCTACTGCCAAGAGCCATAGTAATAATAGTTCAGATTTTGTGAACAAAAGTAATAAAATTGATCTGCAGCGCGGTCACATTCTTTTGTCTTTGGACGTTATATCNTTGTTTACTAATGTTCCGATTGATTTGGCTTTAAAAAGCATTAAAATTAGGTAGAAATTCATTAAAAATTACACTAAAATTCCTCTTGATGAATTTCTCTCTGCCATTGAATTTGTTTTTTCTTCCACATATTTTTTATTTGATGACCAAATTTATAAACAGTCNTATGGTGTACCTATGGGATCACCTTTGTCTCCGATTATAGCGGATATTGTCATGTAGGACCTCGAAATATCAATTTTTAAAAAACTACCTTTTACCCCTTCTTTTTATTACAGATACGTAGATGATCTGATTTTGACGGCTCCTTTTGATTCTTTGTCGGGACTTCTGTCTTTGTTTAATAGTTATAACAATAGATTGCAGTTCACGATGGAGACTCAGATTGATGACACTTTAAATTTTCTAGACGTAAAATTGATTGTTGACAAGCACAATTTAATCTTGTTTGACTGGCATCACAAAGAAACCTTCTCAGGTAGATATTTGAACTTTTTGTCTATGCATCCTACCTTACAAAAAATTGGGACTATTATCTGCTTAGTAGACAAAATTTTTACACTGTCCCATCCACAGTTTCACACACACACCAAGAATCTCATCTTTATCATTAGAAATTTAATTATCAACAATTATCCTCTACAGTTCATTTTTAAAATTATTAATAATAGAATCAAATTTTTAATTAATAAGAAATATAACAACAAAATTATAAATGTAACAGTTAACTCAATTGACACTCAAGATAAAAAGAAGTCGTTATTTGTGATGCCTTACATTAATAATCTCACCGACTCTATGTCAAGGTCAATAAAATCTTTAGTTGATGTCTCCCTTGCTTTTNGTAGTATTAACAAACTTGACATATTTATTAAAGCAATTAAAGATCCCTTAAAGAAAGAACAAAATAAGAATTTGGTTTACTGTCTTGAGTGCACTTCTTGCAATGCTTCTTATGTGGGCCAGACCAAGAGGAAATTAAAAACCAGAATTACTAAACACAAGAATCAAATCAATCAAAAACATTTAGATCCATCTGTTGTTACTGAACATCGCCTTCAGACAGGGCATGATTTTAATTGGAATAATGTACGTATTATGGATCGTGAAAACCATTATAATAAACGATTAATTTCTGAAATGATTCAAATTAAGCTGCAAACTAATGCGATTAATATTATGTCAGATACTGAGCAATTAAAACCTTATTTCTTGTTTCTGGAAATATACACAAATCAAAGTGATGATTCACCTTTAAAGACTTTATTATTGTTATTGTGGTGGGGAACACAAGTANTTATATATCCGAACTTTGTAAAGGCTGTACATCAGTTGTGTAGTTTATGTTTCTTGTGTACTATCTAACTTGAGACATGGAAAGAGAACATTTTTGGTTTTTGAAACATTGTGACAAATATCAACTAATTATTTGATATCTTTTCCTTATTGCAAAGTGATGTACTGCCTATTTTTTTCTTAATAGTGAGTTGTAATTATTGCTTTGTATCTTTTCTGTACTGTTTCTTTGATTTTTGTAAAGTTTTTATATTAATTTACTTATGTAGATTTTTGTATGCCACTGAAGATGACTGAAACCAAGAGTCGAAACG
>NW_018022264.1:35515-36973 GCF_002006095.1 Pseudomyrmex gracilis
TACAGCGGCAGCAGACAGCGGCAGCGTACAGCGACAATAGCAGCGTCAGCAGCAGCGGCGGCGACATAGGAGCCGACGACCTACATAGACAGCTGCATTACGCAAAACAACACTCAGCAGGCAAGGAAATGAGAGCGCTAGCGTAAGTCGAAAAATTTGTAGTAACGTTTTGTAAATGTCCGAAAACCGGCAAAAAGGTTGCCCGGAAAATCGTGACTGGAACTCCGCTCGTGAATATCGAACGAATAAGAATTTAATACCGACACCGAAACCACGAACTGCTCCGGCGAAACTAGAGGCACATACGTATAGGCGCCGGGTGAGATTCGAAGGTGACACGGAATCACAATCGAACGTAACTATTGAAAGAGAGTTTGAGATAGAGATAGACCGGAGTATCGCTGGAAACTTATTAAGGGGGGAAGACGGTAATAGCAAACCTACTTCTTTAAATCAAAGCGAAATGTTCCAGGCGGGCGGAAATAACCTTGCGTCAGATTTAGATAACACGGAAAGGGCTCTGGACATAGAAAGTGTTAAGCGAGCCCAGGACGCGGTAGACAGGGAAATAACACAAATGCAACACGAACTAGTCGGAGCTCGTGGAGCGGGGTCCGCAGGGGGCCCAGGGTCGGGTAGGCCGAGTCATGACGCCACCGAGGAAGTCCTACGTCAGGTCTTGCGGACATTAGGAGTAATGGAAGCACGTACCCAGATAGCACATGAATGTCCATAGGATATTTAATGGACGTCCAAATTCAGACATCAGGACGTCCATTGGATGTCCGAATAAACTCCAATGGACGTCCACTGATTGTCTTATGGACATCCATTTTTGACAATTTCGGTTATCCATTTGTTTTCCAAAAATAGACCTAAAAAAAAATAATTTTAGCGTAATTTCACAGTAATATTAACATGTCCACCGATATGCATCACATTACTGTGATATATAAAAAAAAGAAAAACCAATGGCAAACATCACTTTGTGGAAAACGAATTAAAAATATTAATTCAAAATTTCACTTAACTTAATTTTTAGAAGTTTGATTCAGGTTATTAATCAACTGATTAACTCGATTAAAGATACCAATTCCGGAAAAAATCTTAAAGCGATAGTGAGATTTGAACTCGAGACCTCCATACTCGAGACCTCGCACTCAGCCCTTGCACTCAGTCCGTGAGACCACTTGTTCTTTTTTAAAATGTAATTATTTTTATCTACTTATTCTCAAACTATCCTACGCACTTCATTTATTATTTAAAGTATTATTTTATTAAAAATAGTGCAGAGCAATGTACCTGTACCAATAGATAAAAATAGTTTTTTTATTATTATTACATATAATTTAAAATACCTTTTCACAACGTAAATAAATTTTTTGTTAATACTGATATACTGATTATTATAGTCAATACTTAATATAATATATAGCAAATAAACTATATGACAATATG
>NW_018022265.1:0-1390 GCF_002006095.1 Pseudomyrmex gracilis
TGGAGAATTATTAAGCTGACTATTAGACAATGATAGTTGAGAACTAGAGGACTTTGTAGGACTATTTTCATGTTGATTAAATTGTGACTCTTGAAAGCTAAAAACTTTTGCAGGATTTCCGAGATTTTTCCGAGGTGTATCATTAGAAAATTGTATTGAAGAGCTGAAAAATGTCTTAGAATTTTTCTGTGGAGTCATAATAACATCCTTAGCACTATCGTCTTGTTTCTCAAATGTGAAACTTTTGGATGATTCACATAGTTGTAAATCATGATCTTNGTTAAATTTTTCTGGTAAATTTTCTTTCCAATCTTCATTAGATAATTGCATTAGAGTAACCATAGAAAAATCTTGCTTAAACTGTTTTAACTTAAGCTTCTTCGGAGAGTTCTTATTTGAGTGTTTTTTTTGTTTCAAATGTAATGTCATCTTTGATTTCACTCTTTCGAAAAGATTTTCATCTTCATTACTTCTAGATTTACTTGATTTTTCTGATTTAAAAAAATGAACTGGGGGTGGAGATGGAACAGTTTTTTCCTTACTATTAGAAGATAAATTATCATCTTCACTTTCTGTGTCTGAATCCACAATAGGTCGTATCTTGCAATATTTATTTTTTGGATATTCGTCATCAAATAAGAAATTTTGTTTTCTTTTCTTTTTTNGACAACCCCTACCTAACTCACGCTCAGACTCATAAGTAGATGAAGCCTCATATCCTTTAGCTGCATTTCGAGCAGATAAAACATCAGCTGAAATAAATCATGTAGTAAAATATATAATTTGTGCAAAAAAACAAGAAAAAATGAGATAGAAGAAGTTCCAAGATACCATATAATTTTTTAACTTGTACTTGTTCTATTTTCCATGATGAGTCAAGATTTTTATCCATTTTCACAGCATTACTAACCACAGATGACTTTGGAGGCCACAATATNATTGACTCTTTGTCTATATAATCGTTATTGTTGTTAAAGCCAACTAACCATTTAGTGCGTCCTACCTCATATTCAACTTCATTATCTTCGCTATTTTCATTATATTTTAAGAATTTAACTACAACAAACTAAAAAAATTTTTTTATATAAAGTTGTGACTGATAAGACAGTATACATATGCTATACAAATCAAGAAACATAAATAAGACATTGGTTGCAGAATAAAGAGGAAATAAACACAAACTTTTGATCAAATAAAGTTTAAAACTTACAAAATATAATTAATTTGGCTTATATTATATTTCTAAAGTGATAAATAACCNTTATTTATAAAAAGGAATAGTATGCAATAATGGTATACACAAAAAAGCTTTATTATCCATTTCGATTGGAATTAACCAACATTTTGCTGCAATAAATCTAATATTGATCACAGTCTTATTTTGTTCGAG
>NW_018022265.1:2261-3738 GCF_002006095.1 Pseudomyrmex gracilis
CAGCTTTTAATCTCAATAATGGTGAAATACCTCTATGATGATATGGTTGTTTTTNATTACAAAATGACTCGTCAGTGCGCAAAGATGCATTGAGGTCAGCGTAAACAGTTCTGTTATCTGCTCGAATTCCCCATACAGTGCATTTTTCACAGGCTGCATAACCACAATGTNCTATGCAACATTTAACAAAAGATCTGGCAGGTGCATCCAAAATGTAATGNCTAATAGAAAAGTGATATATTTTACCATCTCGTGAGTAACCATTATTAGAAAGTTCATCTGCTTCATTTATAAAATTGAACAAAAACTTGTCAACATTGTTTGGATTATGTTCCCCAAGATAAATACCAATAATAAATGGATCATTTTTAATACCTACAAGTTTGCCAAGTATAGGCCAAAATTTCTTTTTAGATTTACGAAATAAAGGCAATCCATCAATATTGATATCAANTAGAATTTTATCATTTACTCTCAAATATTCATGTAATAAATAAGAATCTAAATTTTCCTTAATGCTTCTATACCAAAATCGACCTCCATCAAAGTCATCAATATTGATGTTGGGATTACTCAATAGAGTTTTGTAACTTTTTGGCAAATCANGAAATCCGTGAGACAATCTTTGCAGTAAATCATCTAATTTTGACATTGAAAGAACACCAGGTGCTCTTGCCCATTCTCGAAGTGTTTTAAAAAGAAATTCTTCTTTTTTAGTATTATTATTAAATTGTAACGCTATGTCATTTTTTTCAATTGCACTTTCTTTGTCATCTCTATTGTCGAAGTCCATAAAACTTTCATCTTCAGATTCAAAGTTAACTTCTCTTTCACTGGCACTTATAATTTCAATTCCATCATTACTGTTTGTTTTACTCAAGAGAGTGTGTGAAATGTTCATCTGATAAATAAACTTTTTGCTGCTATAAACTTTTTACTTTGTTATCTTTGATACAGATTGTATCGTTAAATAAACGAAATTTTAAGAGAAAAGCAGAGCGATTAGTAGCTAAAAGATTTAAGCAAGAACAAGAAGAACAACTAATAAGGTNTGAAATCAAGTCCAAAATGCCCGAAAGAAATAGACATAGTAGCATCTCTTCTTCACTTGGTCTTGTTCTATCTTCTGATGAGAATAATGATTCTTTTGACCAAAAAGATGATCAATATCCAAATAGAGCAAACAGCAGCAAAAAGTTTATTAATCAGATGAACATTTCACACACTCTCTTGAGTAAAACAAACAGTAATGATGAACTGAAGCAGTAAACAAATTGAGTAATATATAATTTAAAATTTTTCATAATGTTCAATCATAATTGATTGACTGTTTTGCTATATTCAAATCTTACTGTTTAAGTTTTTTTATATTCTATTATTAAGCTTTAGGTTTATAAAAGGGTAATTCTTAAACTTTTATATTATTTTATAAAAAATGTTTCTTTTTGTCTCTAGATAGTTATTGTTGAAAGTTATT
>NW_018022265.1:4608-6953 GCF_002006095.1 Pseudomyrmex gracilis
AAAGATAGTGACGTATTGTATGCAGTTATGGCTGCAGCGATTACCAATACTCTTGCGTGCAAATACAACTTTCGAGGCGATGGCAATAAAAAAAAACCTTTCAGCAAACTATTATTGTGGGAAGTGATTATAGGTAAATACATGATATTCTCAAAAACTTTATTTTGAAACAATTATGACTTAAGGCTCGTGAAATTACCAACAAGATATGTATAAGGCCTTACGGGCCTTACATTCTCAAGATGTTTTGAGTAGAAACTTGTACGTGTATATATATACATACACATGTAACGAATTCAACTTGTAAATTTTTACAAGTGAGTGTTTTTTGAGTTGAAAACTCAATTCTTAAAATCATACGGGATGCCAGATTTGCATCTCACATATGACAGACAAAATTTACAAGTTGAATTCGTTACATTTATTTTGAAATATACGTATTTTTTTACAAACAATAAGAATTTTTCTTGCTTATATAATTTTGCTTTATAATTTGCAACATTCTTTTATTTTTAGGTGCAATTCACGAGAAAAGACCCAACATAATTATTGCGGATTTATCAAAGTACGCTGGACTATGGTTAAAAAATGCTCCATACAGGAAACAAGAAGACGGAAGTTATGGAAAACGCGACAAAAAAGAATTTAAAACAGTGGACCTATCTTCATAATTATTGTTTATAAAACTTGAGTTTTTAATATAAATCTAAAATACTTTATAATACCATATAAAAAATATATATATATATATGTTAAAAAATATATATAATATATACTATATGTACTATAAATAATATAAGTTAATATATATAATTTTCTTATAAGCGCTAGTCTGGACTCTGTAGGCGTGTGTAATTTTCAGTTAAGAAATTCAGCTGATCGTAAGAAGCTATGTTACATGTCGCTTGCTTGTATGCTTTTTTACTGTTAGAAGATTGCATGAAGTAACCCATATTTCTTTACAACTTCTTAAAATCATACACGTCTACAAAGTTCGGGCCATCGTTTCCCACGCGCTCATTCACATGTATTAATTCACATGTATTAATCATCATATGTATTAATTAATCATTCTCAATAATTATTATGAATATTTGTAAAATGGTATAAGATTTTTCTATTTAGATTGACTGAATCTGTCTTCACATAATATCGATATCAAATCGACTTGTCAATAATTGGTCGAAATTCGTGTCCATTTTTAAGTCAAATCGACTACAAATTTCAACCGTTGATCGACTAGTATAATCGACGTCGAATCGACGTCGATTTGACAAGATATTTCTGACTGGGCTCTATCTCCTATATTAGCGGATATCGCCATGCAAGATTTGGAGTTAAATGCTTTAAACAATCTAAATTTTGAAATACCATTTTATTTTAGGTACGTTGATGACATAGCATTAGCCGTTCCTAGGAACAAAGTTAAAGATTTGATTAACACTTTCAACGCACAACATGAACGATTGAAATTCACACATGAATTGCAAGTAAACAACTGCTTTGGTTTCTTGGATTTACGTATCATCTTAGAGAACGATGTGATCATTTGTGATTGGTACCACAAACCGTCGTTTTCTGGAAGATATCTGAATTTTATATCACAAAACCCTATTTGTCATAAGATAAGCACAATCTATTCCTTGGTTGACAGAGCAGTTCTACTATCAGATCCAATTTTCCACCAAAAAAACCTACAGTTATGCGTAGACATTCTTATACAAAATAATTATCCTTTAAATTTCATTTTTAATAACATTAACAAAAGACTGAAAACATTATTTTCTATGAAAGTAAATACACATTCTAGAATTCATGAAAATGACATTAATAAAACAGTTGTTCCTATCAAATATTTTGTTCTACCATACATTCCTAAAATTTCTGATTATTTAAAAGAGATTTTCAATATAAACAACAAAAAAGTTCAATACCATTTTGCCTATAGGAACTTACACCAATTAAATAGATTTATTAAAACACATAAAGATAACATTCCAATTAATGAAAGAAAAAATGTAGTCTACTGCATTTTTTGCAATTCATGTGATGCAAACTATGTTGGACAAACTAAAAGGAAATTACAGACAAGAATAAAAGAACACAAACAATATATAACTTCTAAACGACAATCATCAGTCATTTCAGAGCATTGTCTTAATTTTAATCATATCTTCGACTTTGGTGCAACAAAAATCTTAGACAATGAGTCGAATTATTACAAACGCATAATTTCTGAAATGTTGCACATTAAAATACACCCTAATAGTCTAAATATAATGAACGACACTGAACTCTTGGATGATGTATATTTATCTATCCTTGACAAATTTGACTAACATTCA
>NW_018022265.1:7536-9759 GCF_002006095.1 Pseudomyrmex gracilis
ATATATATATATATATATTTTATATGGTATTATACAGTATTTTAGATTTATATTAAAAACTCAAGTTTTATAAACAATAATTATGAAGATAGGTCCACTGTTTAAAATTTTTTTTTGTCGCATTCTGAATATATAGCACATAATATCGATATCAAATCGACTTGTCAATAATTGGTCGAAATTTGTCCATTTTTAAGTCGAATCGACTACAAATTTCAACCATCGATCGACTAGTATAATCGACGTCGATTCGACAAGGTATTTCTGACTGGGAACATAATAAAAACTTAAAAATATTATTCAAAAGACTTCGACAAGTAGGATTAAAACTTCAACCGGATAAATGCGAATATCTTCGCCCAGAACTCGAATATTTAGGACATTTAATTTCTGAACGTGGTGTACAACCTAATCCTAAAAGAATAGAAAAGTTCAAACATATCCTGTTCTTAAAAATTCTAAAGAAATAAAACAATTCCTCGGACTTGTTGGATATTATCGAAAATTTAATAAAAATTTTTCAAAAATTGCCAAATCTCTCACACGACTTCTTCAAAAATCCACCACTTTTAAATGGACAAACAAACAACAACACTCATTTGAATTATTAAAAACGAAATTGACGTCACAACCAGTACTTTCATATCTTGACTGGAATAAACCCTTTGTCTTTACTACGGACGCATCTAATGAAGCAATCGGAGCAATTCTTTCTCAAGGAGAAGTAGGCAAAGACAAGCCATTGGCTTTTGCCTCTAGAACTCTTAACAAAGCAGAAACACGATACAGTACTACCGAAAAAAAACTTTTAGCAATTGTATGGGCAACAAAACATTTTAGACAATATTTATTTGGTAAACAATTTAAAATCGTAACAGATCACAAACCTTTGATTTGGTTAATGAATGTTAAAGATCCAAATTCTAGACTTATGAGATGAAGACTAAAATTAAAAGAATTTGATTACAAAATAGTTTATAAATCGAGAAAAATTAACACAAACGCTGATGCTCTTTCACGTATTCTTGTTAATGCAATTGAATCTGAAAATGTAAATAAAACTCAGACAACTTTTGATAAAATTCAGAAAATTCTTACAGAAGTAGAAAAAGAAAATTTTCAAATTAAAATTGCCATCAGCAAAGATCCTGTTCCAGGCTGGCAAAATATCGATGCAAAATTTCTTACTCCTAATCTTTTTCGAGTTCATGTTATTCCAATTATTGAAGATACTGACAGAAATCCTTCCAAATGGACACTAACAATTAAAGGACTTATGAANAAAGAGACACGACAGTTAATTGATTCAATTATTTCGGAACACGACTTAGAAAACAAAACAAAAATAATTATTGACGGAACACCATTTACTTCTATTACTAGAATTCCAAACTCCCCAGCTAGAATGATATCCCCTCGCAGCTCAAAATCTCCTAGTCCTTGCTCTTTTAAATCATCTCAACCACAAATTCAAAAGCAAATAATAATTAAAAATCAAGTCGGCAGGCTTACTAACAAAACCATACTTTATATCGAAACTCCACCCGAAATCACAAGAGAAAATGAAATTTATATTTCCTCTCACGCGACTCACCGACAAATGAGTATTCAATTACACGACTTTCTTACCGAAAATGATCATCATTTAAATATTATACACGATCAAAAGGAAGTTAACAAGTTACGATCAATTATTGACGAATATTATCTCGGTGATAAATTATACATTTACAAAAAATAATTAAAAGGCCGATACGAGCAGTAAATACAGGATGTTCGTGTATAAATATAAGTCTTTATTCCAAAAACACATACGTTTCGGTTCTCAAGTTTGGACCTTCTTCAGTGTAATAAACATCTAATGAATACAATAGATAATTAGCGCAAAAGATACATCGTAATAAAATACAAAAATAACAAATTAATAAAACTCACTCAATTAAAAACAAATTAGATCACAACATCACTAAAATATAAAGTAAATGATGTCAATCGTGTATGACAACGAATTACAAATACTGTGTACTGACAAGAAAACATAACAACCAGCAAATATATAAAAGTATCTCCACTATATGATCAGAAGATCAAAAGTTCACATTAGGTCGAAAAACATGTTTATAAAAGTAACAGTCTAAACATTTGATTTATACAATTCAAGTAAAGAGAAATAAGGTTTCAACGAGTCAGTATCCGACATTACATTTAACGGATTATCCTGCA
>NW_018022265.1:9869-14648 GCF_002006095.1 Pseudomyrmex gracilis
AATGAAGTCATGACCAGTCTCTAAACGATGCTCCGTGACCACAGAAACAACAGCTGAATTTCTATTAATCTGATTTCTATGTTCACTAATTCTTGTTTTTAACTTGCGCTTCGTTTGTCCAACATATGATACATACATTACAATTATTGCAATTAATTTGATAGACAACATCTTTATTTTGATCATAAGGTAACTTGTTCTTTCCGACTTTAATAAATTTACTCAATGTAGTCAAAAAAAATTTTTTTATAAGAGATTAGTTTCTGAAATGCTCCACTTTAAGTTGCAGGATGATCCGTTAAATGTAATGTCGGATACTGACTCGTTGAAACCTTATTTCTCTTTACTTGAATTGTATAAATCAAATGTTTAGACTGTTACTTTTATAAACATGTTTTTCGACCTAATGTGAACTTTTGATCTTCTGATCATATAGTGGAGATACTTTTATATATTTGCTGGTTGTTATGTTTTCTTGTCAGTACACAGTATTTGTAATTCGTTGTCATACACGATTGACATCATTTACTTTATATTTTAGTGATGTTGTGATCTAATTTGTTTTTAATTGAGTGAGTTTTATTAATTTGTTATTTTTGTATTTTATTACGATGTATCTTTTGCGCTAATTATCTATTGTATTCATTAGATGTTTATTACACTGAAGAAGGTCCAAACTTGAGAACCGAAACGTATGTGTTTTTGGAATAAAGACTTATATTTATACACAAACATCCTGTATTTACTGCTCGTATTGGCCTTTTAATTATTTTTAACTTTTCACGAGCGATTGATTGATTATACATTTACGTTTGTAACACAATCCGGAAATAAGAAATAAAAAAGAAATTATTGCAGATGCTCATTCGGGCATATTAGGCGGTCACTATTCAGTAGAAAAAACACTTCAAAAAATTAGACAAAAATATAACTGGCCTAATATAACTGTAGATGTAAAAAAATTTATTAACAAATGCAAAACTTGCCAGTTTAACAAACCGGGAACTCAGAAACCTTATATTTATTCTTCTTCTGATATTCCTAAAGCTTCTAATGAAAAAATATCGCTCGTAATCATGGGACCTTTTGAAATAACTAATAAAGGAAATCGATATATTCTCGTAATTCAAGATTACCTTACTCAATATATTCTAGTAGAACCGCTTATTGACAAATCAACAGCGGCAATCATAAAAGCACTTTGGCANTCTTGGCTTAGATATTTTGGAAAACCTAAAGAATTTCTTTCTGATAACGCGCTAGAATTACATCAAACGAATTTAAAACACTTTGCGATAGATTAAACGCAAAACACGTTCTTACTTCAATTTATCACCCGCAATCGAACGGGAAAAATGAGAGATCACATATTATTTTAACTGAGTATATAAGACATTATATTAACGAAAAAGAGCAATGGGATATGATACTACCCCAGGCAATGCTCACGTATAATTGTACGATAAACAAAACCACGAGTTATACACCCTACGAATTACAATTCGGCATAGAGCCCAATCACATCTTCAGTGAAGAAGATGAAAGATTAACTCTGCAAAGTCAAATTGATAACATGCGCATTCAACACGAAAATAAATTAGAGAAAGCACGTAAGAGTATACGTGAATATCAAGATTCTAATATTTCTAATAAAACATACGCGCCAATTGAAATTAACGATTTAGTTCTTGTAAAAAACTTCAATGCGAAATCATTCGAACCGCAGTGGAAAGGCCTTTTTCTTGTGATTCGACACGACAACTTTATAACATATCATGTAAAAGAAAATACAGAAATAAAACAATATCACAGAAGTGATATCAAACCTTTTGTTCTAGATCAAGAAAATGAATCTGAGACGAATCATTTTATTGATACTAGTGATGGATCTACAATGTTATTGGAGTGACGGAGAAAAGAAAAAATATTCGGTTCACCAGCTCGATAATGATGAGGTTGTTTATCTCGAAACTTTGTCCAAAATGAAACTGTATCACGAACAATGGAAAATCATAGTAGGATACGACTTATCAGACTTAGAAAGACACTTTGTAGAACTTCAAAAAGCATACCAACAATTAGCAGAAAAATGCGTCACTACGGTCCAAAACCGAAGTTGGACCTGTTTTTCAAAAATTAGAATTCGTGAGAAAATCAATGAATTAGATCATGTAGCTAGCGAATTAGAAAATGTATTACATTTAGCAGGCGTGCAAGCGAAGAGACCGAGAACCAAGCGAGGTCTTTTCGATTTGTAGGAGAAATAAGTAAAACGCTCTTCGGAACCTTAGATAATACAGATGCGACTTATTATAATCAAGAATTAGATAAACTTTATAAGAGTCAAAAAACCCTTGTACAATATGTTAAGAATCAAACTAGCATAATCCTTAAAACATTTGCAGGCGATAAGGAACTTGAAAACGAATTTTCATACTGGATGGAATATGTGAACACACAGTTCAATCGTCTCAGAGATTTTAGTCACGCTAACGAACTTAATATTTGGATAGATGAACTTCTTTCACACTTAAATACCAAAATGCAAAAACTAGTTAATGAAATTAGAAAATCAGAAAATTTAATTGTAGACGGTAGACACGGAACTGTGCAACCATATATTCTATCTCCTAGAAAACTTTTTACCGTTCTCAGGGAACATAAACATATCGATAACTTTCCTGTACCCTTAGAAGAAAAATACTATATTACTCTTATAGATATAAGCGACGTATCAATAGCTTTAACGGAAAAAAGACTGTTACTACAATTATTGATCCCCTTTATACAGGATAGGATTTTAGAATTAACTAGAGTAATATCCCTTCCGAGACACGGTTGGTTGGGTCAATCTATCATAGATACTACGCAAAAGCTTATTTTATTAGATTCTTATAGAACTATTTTTATGCCGGTAAATAAATTAGAATTAACAAAAGCAAGAAAGATAGAAGATTGCCAGTTACTAAAAAGAACTTATCCGGATTATAAAACGGGAATAAAAGACAATTGTCTAAGCGAAATACTTAGTAAACACGAATCAGAAAAATGTACAACAAAGTATATGCAAATCCAAAATACATTGTGGATACAACTTCACACNGAGAGAGAGAGAGAGAGAGAGAGAGAGAGAGAGAGAGAGATAGGGAAGGAGAAAGATACATATTTTAGAAGCTGATGATGAAATACACTTTGTTGACATATCCAGAATGTCTTTGAAAGGTCTGAAATGATCTTCATAAAAACATTTGTAGATTTTACTCATATGTATAATATTGTGACGATATTGTGCAAACATATAAGAGATATTCTAGAATATAGTCCAGAATATTGCTACAATATTAGAAAATGTCTCCAGAATGTTTTTATAATATTGCCAGAATATTACAGAATGTCTTCACAATATTACAGAATGTCTCCAGAATATTGTCAGAATATTGTGCAGACATATAGAAGATATTCTAGAATATATCTAGAATATCTCTACATTATTACAAAATGTCTTCAGAATGTCTTTATAATATCGCCAGAATATTACAGAATGTTTCCACAATATTACCAGAATATTAAAGAACATCACCAGAATATTAAAGAACGTCTCCAGAATATTACAGAATGTTTCCAGAATATTGCCAGATGCGGATATAAAACATTCTGCTAACATTGTTAAAATGTCTCTGAGATCATCACCAGAATATTTCAGATTTCACATGTAATATTCTGGCGACATTCTAACGATATTCGATGTTGTGTGAGTTAATTCGCCGGACATGGGTCGTTTTTGTCTTGGGCTTTTTAAAAATATTAAATATTTCTAAAAAAAAACAAGAATATAAAACAAAAAGGCGTTACTGAACTGGTTGCTGGATGTTATGCAGATGTATTAGATTTCAAATATTACAGACGTCTACAGTACAGTCTAGACGACACCTTTGATTCGACAACATTGTTTTATTATTTGACTTTTTATGTCGTCTATTTTCACTATATTTTGGATTGAAAAACACTGATGAAGACTTGAACAAAAGTCGAAACGTCTGTTAGCACATACATGAGACTATTGCGGCCAAAATGATTCCATATATGTTAGTGAAATTGATAACAAATAGATGGTCAATAGCAAGCAGATCTGCTTTAGCAATACTGTGACCAAACAGTCCGCAAAACCGTATGACATCTGTTTATGACAAAACGTTGACCGCAGTCGGGTCGATCTGTTGAACGCATTGACGACAGATTGCCACCAAACGCCAAGCAGATCTGTTCGTGCATATGTGCGGACTGTTTGCACGCAAGACTACTAAACTGTCTGTTTGACATCTAGACAACAAAATGGCNATTATCTGCGATCATATCTGTCGCCTGTGTTGATAACAGATTGTTAACAAACGTTGAACAGTTTTTTACAGTTAGACCTTGTTTATGCGGGCAATAACTGTTAACTTATGCTGGAACCGGTAAAGTTCAACTGTAAGATTTTAATACTTCTGTTTATACGCATTCGGCAATGAAGGAATCATAAATTTAATGTNTTATTCTCGTATTTGTTGAGTAATATGAAATAATGGGTGCTTTCCAGCTACGTACAGTCG
The DNA here is from genome assembly GCF_002006095.1 of Pseudomyrmex gracilis. Taxonomy (NCBI): domain Eukaryota; kingdom Metazoa; phylum Arthropoda; class Insecta; order Hymenoptera; family Formicidae; genus Pseudomyrmex; species Pseudomyrmex gracilis. Next base: position 14,462 of record NW_018022265.1, read on the forward strand.
ACACTGTGTAACACAATGTCCACTAGTGTGAATGAGATNCACTGATATGCTCTTTCTCAAGCTAATAGACAGTATGTTATACATTTAACTTTGATTTTCTCAGAAATTTGACGTGGTAGGTCGATTTCGCCGCCGGATTCGTTTTCAGTGACCAAAAATCCATTAAAAAACACTTTGTTTATTCAAA
>NW_018022265.1:15618-17639 GCF_002006095.1 Pseudomyrmex gracilis
ACCATTGTCTAGCTTAGTCTAGTTGCTACGCGTAGATTCTAGAACTTTCCATGGTTATTTTAAGTATCGTAAAAACTGACGGTTAGCGTTAAAACCGTGACGCACCATCGACCCTTCGAAATACCTTACCATATAAGGCAATCTTTCGACACAGGAAATGATTTTTCTAGCACACAGCCGAATCTAGAACATTCTGGATTATTTTTGAACATTCGAGAATGCTCTAGAATATTACCAAATAAGAAAAACTCCAGAACCTTCCTTGGCCGAACTCAGGCCCTATAAAAGCGCGCCCTCGAACCGAGGCAGTCAGTCAGAATCAAGCAGTCAGTTATAGTCAATCATTTATCATCACGTAGTTATTAGTAGTAAACTGTGTATTGTAATAATAGTCGCGCAGTTATTTTAAACAATTATTGTAACATCGTCACAAGAAACCTGTACGAAATAAAACTAAATAAACAATTTTTTATATTAATCACTGTGACGATTCTTACAATTGGTGGCAGCTGTGCGGGATAATTGTGCAAACAGTGAAGTGAGCACATTCAAGAAGATATACTAGTTTTCCTAGTTAACTTGGAAATTATCTCGTCTACCGAACCCAAGGACACTGGCGTGGACAAATTACAGAACGGTAAGCGAAATTCCATCCACTGACTCAACAAATTCGAGTTCAATCACCGATATATTAGAATCAAGAATTTTTGTAACCGCTCCAATGTCGCGCGCACAAAGTCCAGTGAGAGATCAAACTACTCTCAACAACATAATGCTAGAAAAATTAGCTAAAATGACGGACGTGATTCGCGATCTAAGAAAACAAGTAAATGAAATCCGAGACGATCCGACCAGAAATTTACAACAGATGACATTAAAAAGTGACGAACAACGCGAGACAAACATCGAACCGGCAATTAATAATTATAAAATGGCGAGGCATCTAATACCTGAATTCGACGGATCTAACGTCGAATCTTTTATCGAACACATTCAAGCCGCAGTGAAGCGACTCGCGATTAATCAACACNAACTTTTATTAATCGCGGTAATTGCACAAAAATTGACGGGAAGAGCGAAAGGCACCGTGAGACTCAACGGTATACAGAAATTCTCGCAATTATTCAAGAAACTAAGATTTTTGCACGGAAAAGCGCAAAATTTATCCACGTTAGAAGTGCAGCGGGATACATGCTTTCAACGCTCAAATGAAAGCATTGACGACTTTATCAGCCGATTTTCACGTATTCAAGGCGAGATCATTGCGGTAATCAACGCGCAAAATACAAATAATGTGAAAATTCTGATTCAAGAAGAAATATATCAGCAGAAAGCGATAGAAGTATTCCGTCGCAACGTGAGAACAGAAATTGGTGATCATCTTTATTCGTTTGATCATCTCGATACTCTGAATCTGGCATTCGGCAAAGCAAGAATGTTCCAAGGAGAATTGCAACTTCGTAAAATGAGGATGCAACGAAACGACAATTACAGAAGATCGACACCGCACAAATCGCAATTTCAAAACAACAAGGAGTGCAATTATTGCAAGAGACGCGGGCACGAAGAAAAGGAATGCAGAACTAAGATGTTTCACCAAAATCAATAAAGACAACAAGGTCAACGTAGGCAAAATTTTTACGAGCGCCGGAACAACGATCAACCGCCGGGGTCATCGCATCGTTTACATGGAATAGAGCAGAGCGAGACACCTACACTCAACGAGACGACCTCGTGCAAGGACCTAACGGGACTTACGTCAGGGCGCCACGAGTTGGACTGAAGATTCCAGGCTTCAAAAAGATAAGTTTTTTAGTAGACACCGGGTCAGATTTATCGTTAATACGCAAAGCATACATCGAAAATAAAAATTTGCGTAGAGTAAAAAGTAGAAAATAAGGCCGATACGAGCAGTGAGAACCGGTTGGTCGTGTTCAAATAAAGACTTTATTCAGTATAAAAAACAAACGTTTCGGTCCCAACAATATTGGACCTTCCTCAGTGTATAAAAAATTAGATCT
>NW_018022265.1:17799-20001 GCF_002006095.1 Pseudomyrmex gracilis
AATTAAATTTATATTGCGAAAAAAAACAATTACAATTCGAATTTCACGTGTAAAAATTTACACGTGAACACGTATATATGTATATATATACACGTATAATTTCCGCACAACACCTAGCGAACGGCTCTTATGACCGAATATATATTTATTAGTCTGTACGAAATAAAACTGAATAAACAATTTTTTATATTAATCAGTGTGACGATTCTTACAGTACAACATTTGGAAATTGGATCCAACTAATGATAATCTATAGTTTGAATATAAAAAGTACTCTAAGTGTCTTAATCGAGTTACAAAAAATGCAAAGTTCAAATACAAGCAAAAGGAAATTCTAAAGAATAGTAATATATATATAATAAAAAGAAATTGTGGGGTTTTATAAATAGTAAATTGGATAAGTAAAGTAAGGTTAATACCAGTAACGTTGAATATCTAATTGAAAATAATACTAAAATTGATTCTCCAAATGAAATTGCTAATACTTTTAATAAATTTTTTGCGGAGATTGGTCTGCAAATGGCTAGAGGTATAAATAGACCTAGGAATAATAATAATCTTGCCATGCACTATAATGCTAAATCCATCTTTATCCCAGTCAGAAATACCTTGTCGAATCGACGTCGATTCGACGTCGATTATACTAGTCGATCTACGGTTGATCGACGTCAATTTCTGACTGGAGAGGTGAACCCATAGGAGCACCATGGTTTTGTTTATAGATTTTTTGGTCAAAGGTAAAGTACGTGGACGACATAACAAATTTTAGTGCTAACAAGAACTCATCTCGGGTGATTTTGGTGTGTATTTTAATATGTTTCCATCTTTTAGACACTCCATCTAAGGCTAACTTCAATGGAACGTTTGGAAACAAAGAAACAACATCCAATGAACACAATATAAATTCACTTTTCAATTTAAGACCTGATAGCATATTGTATAACTCAAAACTACTTTTAATGGAAAAAGGTAAATTAGGAATACTTTTATATAATATTTTATGTAAGAATATGGCAAATTTATGTAAAGGACTGTCGATTGTTGAAACTATTATCCTGTAAGGGCAATCGACGTCGATTCGACAAGGTATTTCTGACTGGGGTTCTTCTATCGTTTTTTTGTATACGATTATGTCATCAATATAAACAAAACAATTATTTCCGACTAAGCCTTTTAATCCTTTGTTCATCATACGTTAAAATGTTGGCGGTGCGGTTTTTAAACCGAAGGGCATGCGCGTATATTTGTAATGTCCGTTCAAATTTGAAAAAGCCGTTTTTGGAATATCTTTTGGATTCATGCCGATTTGATGAAAACTCGACGCTAAGTCAAAAGCAGAAAAGTAACGCGCGTTTCCTAATTGATCTAAAATTTCATCGATATTCGGAAGAGGATAAGCATCTTGAATAGTTTTTTCATTAAGTTTTCTAGAATCTATAACTAATCTCCATTTAGTTTTTCCCAACGCGTCTTGTTTTTTTGGTACCACCCACAGCGGTGAATTGTAAGGTGAATCTGATTCTTTTATAATGCCCTTTCTAACATGTCTTTAATTTGTGTTTTAATTTCTTCTTGATGTATCGGTGGATAACGGTATTGTTTAGTATTGATAGGAATGTCGTCTGTGGTTTTTATCTCGTGTTGAATTAAGTCAGTTAAAGGAAGAAGGTCACCGGGTAAAGTAAATATATCGTGAAATCAACAATATATGTGTTTGATTTATACTCCGTGAAATTGTTAAAAAATATATATGCAGAAAGGCCGATACGGAGTCAAATACTAGGTGTTGATGTATGAACAAAAATCTTTATTTAAAAAATTTTTATTTATTTTTTATTTGATGACCAAATTTATAAACAATCTTTTGGTGTACCTATGGGATCACCTTTATCTCCGATTATAGCGGATATTGTTATGCAAGACCTCGAGATATCAATTTTTAAAAAACTACCTTTTACCCCTTTTTTTTATTACAGATACGTAGATGATCTGATTTTGACGGCTCCTTCTGATTCTTTGTCGGAACTTCTGTCTTTGTTTAATAGTTACAACAGTAGATTGCAGTTCACGATGGAGACTCAGATTGATAACACTTTAAATTTTCTAGACGTAAAATTGATTGTTGACAAGCACAATTTAATCTTGTTTGACTGGCATCACAAAGAAACCTTCTCAGGTAGATATTGAACTTTTTGTCTATGC
>NW_018022265.1:26776-28244 GCF_002006095.1 Pseudomyrmex gracilis
CAAGTGACCATGTTGCAGTGAAAGACCTCTCAATTTTTTAACAAGATCAAAACTGTTTTTAATAAAGCTGGTCGCGTCAGGGATACTTTTTTGAATTAATTTGTTTAAAAAATCAGCAAAGTGATGTAACGGACTATTTACAGATGAAACAATAATTCTATACGGGTTATCTTTTTTATGAATTTTCGGAATCCCGTATGCACGAGGTAATAAACCATCACTAGATTTAATTGATTTATAGGAAAGATCAGTTATAAAATCTTTTTTTACCCAATATCTTAACATTTTGTTAAGATTTTTCTCGATATTTTTTATAGGGTTTCTATTAACCAAAGAATACGTCGATACATCACTGAGCATTGTATTAATTTTTTTCACATAAGAAATCCGATCCACCGCAACAGTCACATTGCCTTTATCTGCCCGAGTAAACATAATATCAGGGTTATTTTTTGTGAAAATCGAAACCTGCTTGTGTCTAAAGATTAATTCTCTGTTGAAATCACAAGATCTATGTGATGTATATAAAAAATTAGTTAAAATAGGGATCAAATGCGATCTTAACGATTCAGCTGTATTTTTATTATAACTTTTTAATAAAGTATAAAATATAATGATATAAAGTATATATTTTATTTCATTAATATCATGTCTTCTTACAAGATTACAAAGCTGCGTTTTTAAATATTCACTGCCAGTACTAAACATCTATACTTCACGTCACATGTGCTACAGATTTCCACTACTGACAGTGAATATCGGAACGCGGTCTAACAACGAAAAGCGCGTTGGCATACGTAACAAGCGCGTTACGGCGTTGCCGTTGCCTCGTGGCCGGCTTGGTAGAAAGGAGACGGAACATACTATGTCTGTACTCTTCCACCGACAGCGGAGCGTGACGTCACGCACACAGACGCGGCTTTCGCTTGTATGCGTACCAGAGGATTGAGGCGGTGAGCTCAATCTCTCCACCGCTTCGATGCTTTCGATGCTATCCGGCATGATATGGCATCTCCGGCTTATACCGATTTATCGCGATTTCAGCTATTTTTTTGCATCATTCTAAATGCTTACGAGCTTCATTTGTTTTTATTTAATTTCACACTTGATGCAATGCATAATTATACTATGTACATGAAACGATTGAAAATAAATGAAATAACAGGAAATATAATGATTTTCCTAATATTATTATTACCTTAGCAATTTTTATTATTTGTATTGTGTACGTTCGTAATGTTGCAATTATTTATATAGTAAATTGTCTTTATATTTCAAAATGTGCTTTTTTTATTTTGTATAAAAAAATGTAATTAATAAAATGAAAATTTTCAATTTATTTATATTGTTTATTTATACTATGTACTATATAGTTCATTGTCCATTTTTATATTTTAAAACACAAAACATAAAAGTAACACGATTTAATCAACATATTAAGACAAATGCGAATCAGTACACAACTTAT
>NW_018022265.1:35953-37482 GCF_002006095.1 Pseudomyrmex gracilis
TGTGTCATAAATTGTTTCCTTCTTCTGGCTCATTATTCTTTGAGACACTTAACTTTGAAAATTAAACTTATAACGGGACAAGAACGGTACAAGAACAGTACTGTGCACTTCACATAAAATAACCTTTGTTTCTCAAGCAAAACACTAATCACACATTACTTCGATATACATATATGCATATAATCGAAATATAACAACTACGATGTCAGCTATTTGCAAGGTTTAGCCGACTAGTACCACGTATTATCGTCACGATGCCTCCACCGAAACGTACTACGCGCGAACCAAAACAAAGTGAGCAATACATTCATATGCATTGCTTGCAAGCGATAGTACATTGTGCTCAAATAATAATTTGCGGTCGCCGTTGTATAAACTTTCTCTTTTTTATTTATGTCTTTCTTTCTAGCGGAATTCGATGAAAATATTAATAACTATAACAAGTGTTATTACTATAATATAATTAATAAATCTTTTTTATTAAAAATAATATTGCAAGTTTTATATGTATATTGTAAGTATTAAAAATATATGTACTAGTATGTAAACTATATACAACTAACATAACTACATATCCTACATATACTACGTATAGATATCCAATCATGTAAACATAGATATCGGTACTATAGCAACTCATTAAAAAATATATATTTTTACTATTTATTTTTTATAATATTTTTTGTTATTAACAATATAAATTTTACAAATACAAATTATGGTATTATTATTCGTATGTACCTCTATGTATATATAATAGCAAACATACATAGACTCGTATTAATAAAATACTTATACGTATTAACATAATACTTTTATTACTATAAAATAAGAAATACATTACTTTTTACAAAGAAACAACATCAAACTCTAACTTTTCACCAGATAGTGTATAAAAGTATCTCAGTACATTATCAGTAGCAATCAGCTTTGATATACATGTTTTAAACACTTGTATGATCGTTTTTTTAAAGAGAATTTAACAACATGGATATATAAACATAATGGACAGGTATATTTTTAAAATATAATTTAAAAGTACATTTACAAGTATTAGTGGAATATAATATTTACATCTTTTATAGTAATTTAAAGTCCTGGAACATACATAAACTTATTGATAATAGTAAAATTTCTCAATTTGCGTTATGTATTTTTTATTACTGACGAGTTAACAATGATAATTTACACTTTTTAGAATATTGAAAAACATTATATATACATATATATTAAATGTTCAATATTCGAAAATCTTTTAAATGTTTTTTATGACAGTTAATTGATATAAATAATTAATCAATTATATGCATCTCGTAGTATTTTGTTATTAATAATATTATGTATTTTTTCCAAAACTATAAATCTTGAGAAAGTTTTTTACGTTGTCATACGCGCGCAAAGCACGCAACTTAATCGTGCCTCGTGTCTTGCCTTATAGCCGGCTTGGTGGAAAGGAGACGGAACATATCATGCTACACTATTTCACGAGCGCACACAGGCAGTGGTTCTCGTTTGCGTGCGTACCCCCA
>NW_018022266.1:0-8184 GCF_002006095.1 Pseudomyrmex gracilis
CCGCCCCGTGGGGATTTGGGCGGGGAGTGTGGGACTTGCACCCACTAAAACCCCTCAATGGCCTCCACCTGACTTAAGAGGGAGCTTGTAGCAGCTTTGCGGCTATGACTTCTCCAGGCCCCCCTCCCCCCGAGTCCTAGACATGTCCTTCAAAGGACAACGTCCTCTGTCACCGTTGCCTTTGGGGTCGCAGCAGCAGGAGGGGGCCATAGCCCTCCTCAAGCCGCTCCTTTCTGGGGACTTGTGCAATGGCGCGACAAGTTCCCCAACTTGCCGCCCCAAGTCCCCACGCCTCGTGACCGAAGTCATGGGGAGTTAATACACTATACGCGCATTCCCTCCCCGCGACCAAGCAGCCCCCTAATGGAGGCTGGGTCCAGGGGTCATACCCGAGCCATAACCTTCTCACCCCGTGATCGAGAGTCTGCCCCCAAGCCGAGCCTATTTGGAGGACTTGGGTCCCGGTTTAGTCCTGCTTGGGATTAGGGGAAGGACGAGTTTCCCCCTCTCTGCTGCTTGGGGGAAGGATCCGTGGTAGAGCCTCCCCCCGAACCCGGCGCCTTCTGCGCCGCACCCTTGGACGACCGGGGTTCAGCAACCTTGCGGTCCTTGATCCCGGCCGAACTTCTCTTGGGAAGATGGGGAGGTACCGCGCTGTCTCCACTCTTTGTTCCCTCAGTCTCTGACCCCTCCCGGGGACCGGAGAATTCCTTTCCTGGGGCGGAAGCCGCAATGGCCTACCCCCTTCCACCTGCGGCGGGCTTCGTCGCTACCGCGCGCACAGAGGGAGTAGATGGGAGAGAAGTATTCTCCCACTCCTTACCCTCCTCCGGCCATAGCCGGGCCATACCTTTCTCCGGGGAGAAGAGGTAAACCCCCTCTCCATCTTCCTCCTAGCCAGAGGAGTCTTCGCCGGACCTGGAACNNNNATATATATATATATATATATATATATATATATATTGTGACAGGCACCTCGTTTTTTTTTTTGATGTTGTAGCGGAGGCGCCGCATAACTTCAGCACGTCTTTTACACCAAATTATTAAATTTTCTCTACTCACCTAAGTCGAAAATTGGGCGCTAAGCGTGAAAATCCCGCCACTCACAACAGATTTTAATTTGCAGCAAATATTCCGACAACAATTTTGACGTGACGACAAGATCATTCGGCACAGCTCAGTTTATTCAACTAACGGAGAGACGTGGGCTCAGGAGGCAGTGTTTGAAATAAAAGTCGAGAAACTTGCTCGTTGAGGATAATTAATAATGAAATTTAATAACAGATATAATAATTATGGTGTGCGGCCGGCCAAGAAAATTCTCGGCGATACATCAGAATAATACAAAAAAAAATATATATATAATGTAAATACGCGGACAATAGTGAGCGACGTCGTACGGAAATTTTCTTTCTAGTAACGGGTAATATCGGCGGAAGAATCCGGCGGGATTTTTTGTTGGTCAAATATCCGCTCGTAGCTGTGCGCTCGTATTCTAATATATGACTCGCCGCGCGAGGCGTTAGATAAACGATGAAATGCGCTGTCGTACGCCGGGCGATAGATAAGACGCGCGAGAGGCGCGCGGTTTTTGTCTGGCGCGAGATTTTGCACACAATATAATGTCGCGGTCCGACGGCCACGAGTTTCGGCACGACCCGCACTTTCCGATCTTGATTGTAAAAAATTAAACTAGCTTAGATATCGCTCCCGAGAGAATACTTTAAGATTACAATATTAATATTTTAATATTCTCGTAGCTTGCGCGGGTAAGCGGCGACTCAACGAAATCGACTCACAACTGTACGACAAAACGAATATTAATACAAAAAAAACCAAAACAACATAGAAACGAATTACGAACAATATCACGCCCGGATTGTTGCGACCGTGATACGGTAAGAGAGAGCAGCAATGTTAAGAATTGTCGGCAATTGGCGACGTGTAATCCTCGTATTTAAACATTAATTTTTGCAATAATATTCAACGCGGCATCGAGCTGACGAAACGCGTGCAGACTCGATCCGCAAAAATATTTCACCGACTTATGCGAGAGAGAGAGAGAGAAAGAGAGAGAGAGAGAGAGAGAGAGAGCGCGAGTAGTCACTTACGCTTGTCGGCACCTGATTTCTGCAATTCGTCTGTACAGTTCGGCAACTCTCGGCCCTGTCACGTCCTTACAAGGTCGCTTGGATCCTTTTCAGGTTATCGTCCCTCCGGCACACACTGTCACTCGGCACTTAGCTTAACTTAGGCGGTGAACTTGCAAGTACCACGGCGCGCACAACAATGAATCTCGCCGGTACGGTAATTTCTCTCGCGGCCGTGCGCCGCTCGTCGCTCTAGGTAATGAGCCAATTATGATCTTTTCACGGCGTCGCGAGTGACAGCGGCCACGTGCGTATCGGCAACTCATCGACACGGGTCTTGATTTGGTGTGCCTCGATCCGCTCGGCGTCCTTCTCTCTGATCGATGAGCTTGTTTGGGCTCATCTTTTAGCGTCGCGGTCACGAGACGCCACAGGGAGCTCCGCTCCAGTTTTTGGAGAATTCGGAGTGTCGACATCTCTCGTTTCTTGGTCCTTTGCCGATTTCGTCGCCGCGCTTTATGCCTCCGGAGCCCTTATGGCCCTGTACAGACGGCGTCATTAATTCGAAGAATAGGCGCGGGGATCGGAGGGCAAGCGGGGCGGTTGCCCGTAGCGCCAACGGGCGTCGTACTAACTAACTAGTAGCAATCGGGTGTCCACAACTGGACACCCGATTTTGGGACTAATGGATATTTGGATCAACTGGACTTTTTATGTGATCCCCGCGCCTATTCTTCAAATTAATGACGCCGTCTGTACAATTACTCGTCTCCGTCTACTTCGTACTTCTTTGTCCGACACCTTGCATTGTGATCTATTGTCTCTCTCCTCGCTAATAATGAACGGCAACGCTAGCCGTCGCGCAGCCTATGCGGCACAAAATAACACCCTGAAACGCTATTCATTAATACAAAATAGTTCTGAAACTAATAACTAAACGCTCCACCTGCAAATAATATTAACAATATTAGAGTACATTTCAATGTTAGCTTAATAACAATATTTAATAGAGGCATTACGCGCCTTCACCAATATATACGCGCTCGCTTTCTGTGTTCGAACTTATGAGCTGCTCTCCGTAAAACATGGGAAGATACAAGCCCACCGCCTCCTGTGTCGGCCGGAATTATGTCCTTGTGACGGACACGAAAAGTGTCACGTCACAATATATATATACATTTACATACGCACTGTATTAATATTATGTTTATGTAACTATAATTTAATAACAAACATTTTTTGTAAAAATGTGCATAATTATCAAGATATCAAGTATATTGAAACAAGAACACTGTCATGTACGATGCGCCGTACCTGAGCGCGCGAAAAACAGACCACCAGATAGGCCACTTTTAAACGCTTATAATTCAAAAAGTATTGTAGCCTCGAAAATATGGTATTAGAAGTTTCGTCTCAAACTGATCTCAGGAATACGTCATTTAATTTAATGTCGTGAGTTGTGAAACACCCTGTATACCAACACAGTATTCAATTTATATTTAAAAAAAAGTGGAAATCTTATCAATTTTTTATTTGCTTAATGTAAGAATTTTACTTTTAGTGCAATGCTGATTGGTTTAGTCTTCATAGTTACATATGTGACATAAAATAAATTGAAAATAACTCGCACGTGCACAGAAAAAACATGTCTGCTATAGTTTTGGTACAGCCACGCCAAGTTTTTTTGCCTTACTTATTTTTTATATTTTGACTTCTCACAAAAGGCAAAGTCTAACTAGTAATACATATATAATAATTTTATATTTTATATTTTTTTATGTTTTTACTAATTTCTTTGAGGTACACAAGTGTACTTGGTGCTACTTTTTCATATCACTTTTATTGTAATGTAGGTTTTGTAGAAAAAGGATGTTTTATATTAAAAATAAAATACATTTTTTTATAAATACTAGTTTGAGTTTAGAATTTTAATTTAAAGTATTACGTGTTGTGCGTGTTGGCGCACTTTTTTACTTTTTTTTATAATTAACTGTACATTTGCGTGTTAACTGTATGTTACCTGCATGATAAGTGATAGTATAAAACTTTTACTATATTTTTAATTATTGTGTCATTTATTAACCTAATGAAATTATATTTAAATTATTATTATTTTTAATTATTTATTGTATCTCAATTTTTAGTTTTTCTAGATAATCTACTAATTCACATAATACTACAATACAAAAAAAACGTTTATATGATCATTTTGATAATCATCAAGTTTGACATCTTTAAAAAAATACACCCTGATAGCCAAGCATGTTTTGCAAATTGATGTAACTTAATGCTGAGCTGAAGTTCTAAAGTAGTTGCTGTGTATTTGCTGAAAACATGATGCATAGTCATACGTAATCGACAACACGAAGGCAAATTTGAGACATTTTGTTTCAGCAGATTCAGAGCAAACGAAGAGCAACTATTGCTTACTACGTTGTCAACAAAATGACTTTTATTTATAGAAAACTCTTTGCTTTGTTATTCGTTTTCGGCAACATAAGAGCAACATGACGGTAACAAAACAAAACACCGATGTTTGTACTTCTNTCGTATGGTTAGTAAAAACTGTTGACATATATTTATTCTATGTTGTAGCCCATTAAATGTCGAAAACGAATGACCGTCTTTTAGACTAAGTAGACAAAAATAATTATATTTTAGTAAGGAACAAGTGGTCTCGCGGACTGAGTGCAGGGATTGCAAATATGAAGGTCTCGAGTTCAAATCCCATCCATCACTTTAGGATTTTTTCCGGGTCCGGTACCTTTGATCGAGTTAATCAGTTGATCGGCGAACTACATCAGATCTCCAAAAATTAATTTGAGTGAAATCTCGAATTAATTCCCCTTTCACAAAGCGATGTTGTCAATGAATATATATTTGTCCGTTTTCGATATATTGTATTTTTGCTGAAATTTATGACATGTGTTGTTGGCAACTTGTTGTCATGTTGCTCTTTATGTTAGTGATAAACCGTTGACAGCAAATACACAGCAAATTGTCGGCAACACATGTTGAATACGTGTCATGTCAAACCAAAGACAAATGCCTGACTCACCTTGTTCTAAATTTGCTGAAAACTCAAGCGTTTTGTTTTCGGCAACATGACAGCAAAAACACAGACAGGTGGCTATCAGGGCAAGTTAAGTATTGTTGAACTTGAAGTAGTAACCCTGATAGCCACTTTTCTGTAGTTTTGTTCTCATGTTGCCAAAAACAAAAGCGCTTAAGTTTTTAGCAAACTTAGAACAAGGTGAGTCAGGTATTTGTCTTTGGGTTGACATGACGTATTCAACATGTATTGCCGACAACTTGACGTGTATTTGCTGGCAATGATTTATCATTAACATAAAGAGCAACATGACAACAAGTTGTCAACAACACATGCCGAGTAATAAATTTCAGCAAAAATGCAACAACATGTCGAAAACAGATAAATATATATTCATCTCTTTGCCTTTGACGAATTTTTCATCGACAACGAAACTATTTCATAAAGGAAGTATTTGAAACAAACGCAAAAAATATATTTATTTAAATATATATACATATATTTTTTGCGCCACCTTCAAATAATTACTCTTAGAAAAATATCTATTGCCGATAAAAAATTGACCAAAGTCAAACAAATTCAAACTTATATAAGACAAATAAAAAGAAATTTTTTAAATAATAAAGAACACACATTTTTAAAATAAAATATACATATATGCTTTTATTTATATATTAAATAAGTATATATATTTATTTATACATGTATGTATCACGTATTTCATATAAGTTTCACCAGTTTTACACTGTTTATGAGATCTTCACTTGTAATAGGACTAGTAAAAAAAATAAAACAGAAAACAGCAAAAAAATCATTTTTTCATAAAAAGCGAATATTGCGCTATGACTATAACGCTGTGACGTTTCCGACTGCAAGGGTGAGTTTCTGAAAGTACTTATAGAAGCATTAGACTATATATATATTTATGATACTATATAATCATACTGCTTAAAAATATTTATTAATAATTTTACTTTACTTTTTAAAGTTCAGTTTCATTTTCACCAAAAATGGCGTTGGCTTCCTCGTGTCTTCTTGAACGACGACCTTTCTGCCCAGGAACTCTTTTTGTTGCATTTCTGAGGCGTTGTTTGGNGAAACGTATTGCCTCTTTTACGGCCTCGAAAAATGTGTGCTTGTCTGGTTTCGCAAAATATGGACTGCTTGCTACTGCTTCTAAATTTATAAACATAACACAAAACGTAAATTTGAGTGTACATTGATTAGTTATATTGTCAATTGAAAACAATTTGAAAACATACAACGTTGAATATCCATGTTATTTTCCAACCCTCCGATTTGAATTAAAAACCAAAATTTGACAAGCACGAAAACTTACGTAGTAATATAAAAGTGAATAATAATTTTATACTTTTAACGTTAAATATTAACATTACTAGAAGTTAGCATTACTGTTATGAATATCGTATATGTGTTTTGAAATTTTTATTCTTTTAAAATTCAACCTTAAGTTATAGTAATATAAGTAAAAAAAATTACATACCGTATACTGTTAATAACAATCTTTTATTGTATAACTCAATATTGTTATCCTTTTCTCCCCACAAAGAATAATTGCTTAAAGCACTGTCTGTGATTATCTCCTTCATGCAAAATTTAACGTTTTCGTCAACCGTATGAACTCCCAAAACTTTAGATAAGCGACCTAAAACACACAATTGCATATCACAATGTAAATATGTTAATAATACTGTAATTATTTTCTACACAATGACAACAAAGAAAAAAAATCTCATTATACATTAAAAAAATGCTACTCTGTGTTTATGATAACTTCTTTATCTGATATCTCTCCACATTTCTTCAAGTACAAGGTCACTCTATTAACATAAAATACGAGCAAATTCTGTATCTCTGAATTAATTTAATTAATTAATTAATTAAATTCCATTAAAGTTATAGCGACTTTTCATTTGATATCTTAGAGATTACTTTCTTCTTTACATGAGTGATGTTGCACTTCGAAGTTAAATGTTTTTTAAAACTGAAGTTCTTCAGTTATTGCGCTTACATATAGACTGATATTTCACTCAGAAATGTACGGATAAAAGATAACTGCTTCATTATATACATGTCATTGTATATACTAGACAAGACTTACGATTTTGTCATTCTGCTTCTCTTCGTTTTTTTCAAAAAGCTCCACCTGCTTGACGGACTCTAAAGGAAGACAGCTAGGTTTTGTCGGCATTTTATCAGATCTCAATTTCAACAACTTCACTAATTTTTGGTCCAGAGCTCTTAAACACAGTATAATAACTTGTAGTAGAACATACTGCAGCTTTTTCTGTATTATTTGATAGTTAGCTTTTATTTGTATATAAATTAAAAATAATTTATTTATTATTTATATGACATTTGCTATATATTTCTTTTTATTACATATTAATTCACCTTTTATTATGTATTTTACATTAATGTCTTATTTATTAATTAATTTTACAGTTAATATCATTTTGATGCAAATTTGAAAATCGTTCAGTTAACGTTCACTTTAAATATATGTTTTATAATATTATTTATTATTTTAAATATATTATTTTTTTTTTTAATATATTTATTATTAATTTTTTACTAAGTTAAGTTTTGAATTTAATTGAAAATTATTTACTTGATATTTATGTAATGTTTACTTATTATTTAGTTTACATTTATTATCAATTTCTTTTTCTTATACATATTAGACAATCAATTTAAAAAATATAAATTCTGACTGTCATTTGTCAATACTTTTTCTTTATTCAAATATATTTTCAACCTGTCAAAGAATATTTAACTTGCAAAAGGAATACTTAGATGAAATCTTGTTTTGTCGGCATATCTTCGAGTCTCTTGTTGATGATGTCCAAGTCTCTGAAATGTAAAATATATTTGTTTTTATATTTTAAAAATAATTTTTTACTATAATTTATCAAAGAATATCTACCTTACTGTTTAATCTGTGTATCACTGCATTTGTTTTTTAGGGTTAGTCCCTTAAAAAGGGCGTGTTCCGTTTGACCACAGTACGATTCGACACCG
>NW_018022266.1:9647-11349 GCF_002006095.1 Pseudomyrmex gracilis
ATCGTACGGTGTCGAATAATTTGGTGTCGAATAAATCTGTGTCGAATCGAGCGGTGTCGAATCGTACTGTGGTCAATAGAGTATCACCCCCTTAAAAACAACTGCAAGACAAAAGGTAACATATAACGTAGACATAAAAGCATAATACTGTTACCACAATTTTTGATGTAAAAGCTTATTATTATTGTGTAAAAACTGTTTTCTATACACATGTGAAAAACTGCGTATATTAAGCAGGAAAAGTAAAGTAGGTAAAACATCATTATATATATGTCTACTATCCTTAACTAAATTTAAATCATATAAGATGTATTTTACTTTTTCTAATCTTTTTTTAAAAGATTTCGATAAACGCCATAAAAAATGCCATACAATCGCTCGTAGACAAGTAAAAGGAGTAATACTGAGTACTGTATATATTCCATGAGACCATACATGTAGAACAAGTAATGTTAAAGCTGAACTTCTTATTTAGAGTGAACTGTATTTTTTTAAAATGTCGCTATTGCTCGCATTTTCCTTGTCCGTTCAGCTTCAAGTATTCAGTATATGATTTTGATGCGTGTATTTTTGTTAAGCTTATATAAATATAGATAAATTTATATGTATATAAATTTCTATTTATATGAGTAATAAATTTTTATTTATGTGAGTATAAATTTCTATTTATATGAGTATAAATTTAACAAAAATACACGCATCAAGATCATACACTGAGTAAAATCATATACTTGAAGTTGAACGGACAAAGCAAATGCAAGCAATAGCGACATTTTAAAAAAATACAATTCACCATAAAAAAATATAAACCAAATAAGTAGTTTAGCTTTAACACATAAATTTATATAAATATAAAACGTCTTGGTATATGTGGTCAAAATAATAATTTTTTACGTCTTGTATTCTTTCTGAGTCTGTAAGAAATTTGGCTATTCGATTAGTTTACTTTTCTACTGCGGTTATTTAATTGGTCAATCTGTTAAACGTCATGGAAAGAATGCATATATAGTCGTGAGTATACGGGAGGAAAATGTGATACATTATAATTAGAGTTTACTAAAAGTTTATATTAGTTTATGGGCACTTTTCAGTTACGTACACAGGCGACACTGTGTAACACAGTGTCCATTAGTGTGAGAAAGAGCGTTTCAGTGTGTCTCACTCACACTAGTAGACACTGTGTTACACAGTGTGAAATGAAAGCGCCTTATATTTATTAATTATTATCTTAAAAAAACACAGTTGGTGCCACGAAAGTATCACGTAAGTGATCTCAAAAACATTACTCTATGCCTCTATATTCCAAGAGGTAGTAATTATTCATATAAATGTATATTTATATTTATATTTATATAAATTTATATGAATAATTACTATCTCCTGGAATATGTAAAGCATAAAGTAACGTTTTTGAGATTACTTACGTCTTGGCACACCATAGTTTTTTTAGACACTAATTAATAAATATAAACTAATATAAACGTAATATAAGGACATTAAAACTTACCTATTTTGTAGTTTCGAAAGAAAATTTACTTTTTTACCCATTTATTTATCACTTCAGTTTTATGTGATTATGTGATGTGCACAAACGGCCAGAGAAACTGTAAACGGCACATAACTGTTAAAACATGTAATAATTGAAACTTCGAACATTTTGTGCGGAAACTGCGTATATATATATATATATATATATATATAT
>NW_018022266.1:11531-13854 GCF_002006095.1 Pseudomyrmex gracilis
CGCTGTATATCGGCTGCCATAAGTAAAAAAAAAATATCGGTTGCAAAGTGCGCTGACTGTTGACTATTGTTTCTAAGCAGCTGTATATAAAAAAATATATACATATATTAATATATATACAGGATGTCTGACAACGAACTATAAAGCCGACGTGTGTAGGTAGATCGGGTCATTCTGAACAGAAAAGTTATATACCATTTTGCAAAATGCGCAATATTTATTAAAATATGAATTAATAAATGTTGAGCCAATGAGAGCGCGGGGAGCGACGATCAAATTCTATAGGCGTGCACAATTATCAGCTCTACTCCTCGCTTGCCGTTGCTCGCTGCGTACCGCCGAATAGCGCCCGATTGCAAGAAACTGAGTCGTGCCGCGCTTGTTTGTTTACTCCGTCTCTCGTTACTAAGACATTACATGAGAAAAGCCATTTTTCTTTTCATCTGATAATCGTGCACGCCTATAGAGTCCGATCATCGCTCCCCGTGCCTTCATTGGCTCACATTTATTAATTCATATTGCAATAAATATTGCGCATTTTGCAAAATGGTATATAACTTCTCTGTTCAGAATGACCCGATCTACCTACTATTAACAGTTCACAAGAATTCGCTCCACCCACAAGCTAACAGACGCGAGGGGCAAGGGGAATCGTTCGTCCGCTCCACCCAATCTCTTCTACTAGGTAGGTTCTGTCGAAGCGGTGGGGATATGCTCACAAGCGAGAACCGTGTAAGCTCACGGACACGTTCTCGCTTGTGGGCATATCCCCACCGCTTCGACAGAACCTACCTAGTAGAAGAGATTGGGTGGAGCGGACGGACGATTCCTCTTGCCCCTCGCGTCTGTTAGCTTGTGGGTAGAGCGAATTCTTGTGAGCTGTCAATAGTACACACGTCGGCTTTATATAGTTCGTTGTCAGACACCCTGTATATATATATTAAAGTTAAGCCAACAGAGTGTGTTAGAATATATTGATAAATTATAAAAAATTTATATATATTAAATATTCATATATTTTATAGTAGTTATACATATACATATATACATATATTGTTGGTTTGTGCTTAATTACAGTTGAAAAAAGTATTAATTTATTACATTATATTATTATTTTTATATACATATATATAATTTTATTATTATCTATTATTTTATTGTTTATAGATTTCTCATTTTTTTACACAATAAAATGTCTGTAAACAAAGAAACCTATTTATTTTTACCGTAACATGAAAAAGATATAGTTATTCGAGGTGAATGGTTAACTGACATCCATATGAATCACATTGGTCGCTTGATACAAAAGTATCCAATACTATACAAACCCATAGAAATATATCAATGTCAATTGCTTCATATAATAAAACCCGTGCCAAGAAATACAAAGCATATACAAATATTGTACAGTAATTCACATTGGGTATGCAGCTATTACAATACAAAGAATGTTTTTATTTACGATTCGTTAAATGAAAAGAAATTGCGTGAAGAATATAAACAAGTTTTAGAAAAATTATTCCTAACCAATTTTTAAAAAAATTATTCTGTTTCATTTCCTACAGTCCAACAACAACCAAACGGGAATGATTGCGGGATTTATGCAATAGCCTTTGCAATATCCCGGTTTTTTAACCTTTAGGCTGCGGGGAAATTTCAGTACAAATTGACCTCTCAGAATATGTAAAATGTATACATAATATCACTAGATATCTCAAATAGAGTCGCTGACCTGACTGCTGGTCCATATATCGACCAGCTCCGCAGACAACGTAAAGTACAATGTAAAAAAATTTGTCTCTTTTCTTATAAAGATTCGAGAGGGTATTTCTATGTAATTTCACGCGTTGAATATGAAAAAAATAGTACAAAATTCTCGCAGACACCCTTGACCTTGAAAATCACCATTTGAAGGTCAAATTTCATTCCTACTATAAGTCAAGTTTTGAGACGATTTTTGTATGTAGTTCGATGTGCTGAATACGTAAAAAATAATAAAAAAAATTCCTGTTGATAATCCTGACCTTTAAAATTTCTATTTCAAGGTCAAATAGCATTTCTCGTATAAGCCGAGTTTTGAAAAGGCTGTCGTACGGATTTTGATGCGCTGAATAGGTAAACAACAATACAAAAAATCCCGCAGGCACTCTTGTTATGCCAAACGTCGGTTTAGAGGTCAAATTTCATTTCTACTACAAACGCAGCAAGTTACTGCCGGGTCTCAAAAAATGTCAAAAAATATTCTGAATTCCGCTCTCAGCATGACCCAGGATCACCGACGTGGACGTGGCGAAAAGGTGATTCTATTGGGGTGCTTGATTTT
>NW_018022266.1:14234-16410 GCF_002006095.1 Pseudomyrmex gracilis
GTGAGTCCCCTTGCCTCTCACGTTGGGGTGCTTGATTTTCGTGAGTCCCCTTGCCTCTCACGTTGGGGTGCTTGATTTTTGTGAGTCCCCTTGCCTCTCACGTTGGGGTGCTTAATTGTTGTGAGTCCCCTTGCCTCTCACGTTGGGGTGCTTGATATTTGTGAGTCCCCTTGCCTCTCACGTTGGGGTGCTTGATTTTCGTGAGTCCCCTTGCCTCTCACGTTGGAGTGCTTGATTTTCGTGAGTCCCCTTGCCTTTCACGTCGGAGTGCTTTATTGTCGTAAGTCCTCTTGCTTATCAGATCAAAATAATTGAGTTTATGGTAATGTCTCTTTTGTATGGTACTCTTCAAAGCATGGTGCTGNGCATAGAGGAACATCACAAGTGGGACATATATATACTGTTCGATGTACAGTCTTACGCAAAGAACACATATGACATCTCCGTCTTGTACTTTGCCTCGGAAAATGGCGGCCGACTAATCGAGTCGGAGGATCAGTATAAGAAGATATAGCTGCAGAAGGATCAAGTTTCAACAATGAGCGAACTACCTGTAATCGAAATGAAGGAAATGATGTAGCTCCTTCATTTCTCATTTTATATAATGCATGAGCATTAGATAGACAAAGATCAATAAGATAAAAAAAAAGCTTTCGATACCATTTCATTGTTTTTTGCACTTATTCTGTGATAGATAATTGTGTTTATCAATATTATCGATACCACCCATATTTTGATTGTAATCTTGAACACACTTTGGCTTTATAATGTCTTCATTTGTTAGATGACTTTTTTTCCAGTTGTACAGAATTCAAGTTCGTGCACACTTGTAAGCATAAGAACGCTACGTTTGTCTTCCCATCTTACTGCCATCCACTCATGACTATGAGAGACTTGTACTTCACCTCGGATTAATTTGTTTTCAAAAAAGCTTTGGCATTCCCTTTCTAATTAATTTCACCGTACCACACATACCTGTATCGCGATCATGTAAAAATTCTGCCAAAGTAGGAGATGTATACCAATTGTCTATATATACAACATGACCCTTATAAAAGTAAGGCTGTAAAAAGTGAGCTACAATATCGCCAGTAACACCTAAATCAAACTTCTGATAATCAGTGTCTGCACCAGTGTAAACCACAAAACCCAATACGAATCCTGTCTCACAGTCTACAAGCATGAAGAACTTGATGCCAAAGCGATTTCTCTTCAAAGGAATATATTGCTTGAATCGAAGCCTACCTTTCCACAATAATAAACTTTCATCTATGCACAGATTTTTCTCTGGAGTGAGAACTGTCGAAAATGTATTTTGTACGTGTTCTATTACTGGCTTTATTTTCACTAAAGGATGATTTACGATATCTTCATTATTATAAAAATGTAAACATCGCAGGATTTGAATATATCTATCGCGAGACATTATTTGACCAAAAATTGGAGTGTGCAGTAAAAGATCTGTAGACCAATAACTTTGCACATCGCTTTTCCGGACATGGCCCATTAGAAACGCCAAGAAAATTTTCCAGTTCTGTTTTTGTGACAGGAGACCAAGTTTTCATGTGGGAAGATTTAGTGATAGGATTTTGAGTTGCATAACAATTTGTCTCCTCTACAATTTTTTGGAGCAAAGAAGAATCACAAAAATAATTGAAATAGTCAATTGGTTTATTCCCTGAAAAAGAGATATCCGGATTTATTTCGGAACTACCTTCAAAATCTTTGATTGATAGGTAAAAATGCGCATCATCAAACATTTGAGGTTCGTTATAATAAAAGTCTTCCAATTCGATTTCACCGATGTCTTCATTTTCCAATATTTCATTTTCTGGTTCAGATTTGCCACTACTCCAAGCTCCATTTTCAGCCATTTTATGGAAGATAAAAGTAAGAGACACTGGTCGATCAATATTAAAGGAAAATGAAAATAGTAAAAATTATATACATAATATAAAAATCTTAGAAAATAATAAATAATGAATGGAAAGGAGCAATCTGCTACATATTATAAAATTACAAAAGTGAATAAGTAAAAAATTAATTCCTCTATAGAAAAAAACCGAGTGCCGGTCGTCTTGTAGATACTAACAATAAATCAATTTTTTCACATTCAAGTATTGAATGATATAACTTTGAATGAATGCCGCAGTATATTTTATGTAACCTTCAGATA
>NW_018022266.1:16760-18823 GCF_002006095.1 Pseudomyrmex gracilis
TAAGGTCAAGAATGTTTTGAGAAATTTTAAAACTATTTGTTATGTATTCAGAACATCAAATTTGATCTAAAAACTTCAAATATTCTATGTCTCTAGAGTGGTCCATATATCGACCACTCCCGCAGCTAAAAGGTTAATGTTGAACCTGAAACAGTTACTTACGATCATAGTTTAATGCGTTCACATTTACTAAAAATTTTTGAAACAAACATACTTAAACATTTTCCTCAAGATCCACGTGGTGTTCAACAAGAAATACTGTCATTAGCAGTAATACAAGAGAGAGAATGTCAAGCTGCACGTATACGTGCACATCGTAAGAGTCAGAAAAAGTTTCAATGTAAAAAAGGATTAAAGAATGATCAGTCAAAAACGCAACGTACTGTATATTCAAAAGAATACGTAGCTTTAACATTAATCGATCATACTGATCAGAACTATCAACAAATTGAGAATACCAGTAGCTAGAAAAATAATATTGACAGTAATAATGTCTGTAAAATTAGTAATTTTAGAAGTATTAGTAACTACGACAAGAATAACATTTCTGTTAATGCTATTGATTATAATAATAATAATGATAAGGATGGTAATAATAAAATTTGCAATACGAAAAAGAATACCATCTGCAAAATTATTACTAATGACAATAAGAATAACAACTGTGAAAGTAACAAAAAAAGTTATATTTGTTTTAGTACAAAAAAAAATATTTATAATAATATCAAAGAAAATAAAAAAAATAAAGTTTATAATACTGAGGAATCTTATAAACATTTTAAAAATAATTGTATTACAAAACGATGGCGATATAAAGAAGTTTTAGAAAATAATCACGCTACAAAGAAATGTCGATATGAACAAAACTTGAACCGTAATCGTGTAATTCTGCCGGAAAGTGAAAAAGATATACTTATTCGAGATGAATGGTTGACTGACATTCATATGGATGAAATCGACCGTTTGATACAAAATTGTTCAAATTATTACAAGCCCGTAGAAACGATTCGATTGCAAGTCCTTCATACAATAAAACCCGTGCCAATAAATATGAAGCATATACAAATATTGTACAGTAATTCACATTGGGTATGCAGCTATTACGATACAAAGAATATTTTTATTTACGATTCGTTGAATCAAAAGAAATTGTATAAAAAACATAAAAAATTTTTAGAAAAATTATTCCCAACTTATTTTGAAAAGAATCGTCCTATTTTATTTCCCACAGTTCAACAACAACCAAACGGGAATGATTGCGGAGTT
Organism: Pseudomyrmex gracilis; assembly: GCF_002006095.1. Taxonomy (NCBI): domain Eukaryota; kingdom Metazoa; phylum Arthropoda; class Insecta; order Hymenoptera; family Formicidae; genus Pseudomyrmex; species Pseudomyrmex gracilis. Next base: position 18,027 of record NW_018022266.1, read on the forward strand.
TTTGCAATAGCTTTTGCAATATACCGGTTTTTTAATGTCGAACCTGAAACAGTTACTTACGATCATAGTTTAATGCGTTCACATTTACTAAAAATTTTTGAAACGAACGTACTTGAACATTTTCCTCAAGATCCACGTGGTGTTCAACAAGAAGTACCGTCATTGGCAGAAATACAAGAAATACATGAAAGAGAATATCAAGCGACACTTATGCGGGTGTATCGTACAGATCAGAAAAAATATAGCAATTGATCAACAAAAAACTTAAATAATGATGAGTCAAAAACGCAAGATAGTTCATATTCAAAAGAATGTATAGTAGATTTAACTTTAGGCAATCATTGTGAACAGGCTCATGAATATAAAAAACTACAGGATAATGATAACCATACAATTTATAAAAAGAATAATATTGTGTGCAAAAGTAATAATGATATTAGAAACAGCAATTACGATAATAATAATGACAATACTGCTGTATGCAAAATAAGTATTGCGAAACTAAGAATACAACTAATGCTACTTGTAGTAGTAACAAAGTAGATAATATGCATACACTTTACAATGAAAAATTAGATTTTGGATGTAGGAAAAATTTTCTAGATAATAATAGTACACTAAAAAAAAATATTAATAAAGATCCACTGTATCCTATCTGAAAAAGCGTGTGCAAACAATTAGAATCGATTCTCTCGATCTTGATTGTTGCCTCTTTTCCGCGATGCTGATTGGTTGTTTCGAAGGTGCGCTTTGTTCACGTTGTATGTACTACTAACTGTCATTGCGGTGAGGTTGTG
>NW_018022266.1:19399-20594 GCF_002006095.1 Pseudomyrmex gracilis
CGTTTAATTTATCGACTTATGGATTTTTATCAAAAAATGTTAAATCTGGATATGGCATTATCCTGTGCTGATATAGATACGTTGAATGAAATTGTTGTTTTAGCGCAAGAAAAAGCAGATATGTATAAACGTGAGCAAGTCGATACTGTTTTGAGTAATGACGATATTATTTCTAAATATCCGGATGCATTTAGAGCTTTGACTAAACGCTTAATNGACACACCAGAATATATTTGCGTGTCATGTGAAAGACTGTGCTATGAAAGAAATATATCTAATATCGAAAAAGTACAAAGACAAATAGATATTCCAGTGTGGAGAGATTTAATGGCGTATATCGAGCGCAAAAATATAAATTTGCAATATATATGTAATTATTGTGAACAAAAATTTCGTCAAGGTTTACTGCCTGCGTATTGCGTTTCGAATAATCTCATCGTAGATGATGTGCCTGAAGTAATATTCTCTCTCAATTCATTTGAAAAGATTCGTATACAGAGAGCGAAAGCATTTCAAACTGTTGTTAAAATAGGAACAGTTATGAACAAAAATATGCCTCAAAGACAAATGGTGCAAAAAGTCAAAGATAGAACATTTCATTTACCACTTCCTTTACAGGAGACGTTAAATAAGTTATCCTCCGATACAGATCCACTAAANTTAAATCATGAATTATACATCTTAGCAAGAGGTATTCCTACAAAATCAAAAATTATCTGGGAAGAATTAGTGAATATTAAAAAAGTATTCAACGTTTTAAGATGGTTAAAGAATAACAATCCTTTATATTCTCACATTATATTGCCAGAAACCCATAATGAGTTACATTTTNACAAATTAGATAATGCGGAATTTTGCTTGCAAGAAACAGAAATTGACAAAGAAGATATATCAGATGAAGAATGTCGTGAATTATCACATTATGTAAACCAAACAGAAGAGATAGAAAATCATGTAAAGACTAGAGTTGACGACCAACATGAGACAATGTTAACCAAGATCATTCATGAAAATGATGAATTATTACACTGTGTAGACCAAACAAAAAAAATAAAAAATCATGTAGAGACTACAGTTGACGATCAACATGAGGCAATGTTAACCAAGATCATTGATGAAAATGATGAATATTATGAGCAATATACTATATATCCCTTGTATGAAAAAAAATTGAATAAAAGTGCAACAGCCTTGT
>NW_018022266.1:25354-26812 GCF_002006095.1 Pseudomyrmex gracilis
AATAAATATCTTGGGTCTATAGAAGCTATTAACCTATGGATTATATTGTTTGACTATGATGAACTGACAATCAATATGCGACAGCAAGGAGATAACACTTATCGTGAATTATTGTCGAGAATTCGTATTGGTTTAGTGACTCTGATTGTGAGATTCTTTCGAAACGAAAAATATCTTTTGAAAATATTTCTATGGAATCTAGATTAAACGAATTATGTGATATTATTAATAACTGTTCATTGGATACCGTATGTTTATTACCAACTTATCATATGTGTGATGTTCTTAATGCGGCAATGTTAAATCGTATTAAGGAGAAAGAAATAATATTAATTTCGGAGGATACGATAGAATGTACTCCGTTTGTAAAAAAAAAAGTTTTAAAAGTACTGTCGGATATAGAGGATGATACTTCTAGAACAACCGGACTTTCAAAAACAATTATTATTAAAATTGGAGCANAAGTTATGATAAGACGCAATATTGATGCTAGCTTAGAACTTGTAAACGGTACAATAGGTACAGTGGTTTCGGTTATTGGAAATATTTTGAATAGTGAATATGTAGAAAAGATAAAATTTCGCTTGTTGTCAGGTTTAGAATTTTCAATTGAGAAAGTAAATGTCAAGTTTCAGGTAATGGAAAATGCTTATGTTATTAGAAAACAATTTCCATTGTCTTTGAGTTATGGGATCACTATTCATAAAAGCCAAGGATTGAGTTTGTCCAATGCTATTATGGACATAGGTACTTCGATATTTAGTCCTGGTCAAATTTACGTTGCATTGTCACGAGTAACATCTCTAGGAGGACTTCATTTAATTAATTTCGACCCTTCATCTGTAAAAGCGAGTGAAGAAGCTATTATTGAATACAACAGGTTAAAACAACTTCATAAACCAAAAGNAGAAATGATTGTTGTTTCAAAACAGAAAATTCGTAAAGTAAAAGATACCCTTTGGACAATATCAAAAGTAATTGGTTCTGTACAACAAGAGCCACGTGAAAATATTCAAACAAATACTGCGTGGGTCATTCGTGGTTTCCAAAATACTGATAAAGTTTCATNCTATGCAAATGCGGTATTGCAATGTTTACTGCATTTAAGTATCGTTAGAAAAAAAATACTCAATTGTGATAAGCTAAATGTTTTGGCTACTTTAATGCACCGATATGAAAATGGAATGCCTAACTTGAATACATATGCAATACGACAATATCTAGGAGATAACTTTACAAAAAATGTAAAACGTGATGCATCTGAATTTCTTTTGGCTTTCTGTGCAAAATATGATTATATAAAGAGTCTAATCGAGCATTAAGTAACTTCCACTGTAAGATGCACAAATTGTGATACTACAAACACCAGTGTATCAAATAATATTCTCATCTCAATTCCTGTTGTTAATTTTAAAAAGAAAAGTTATGATCTTAACGATTTGTTAAATAGTACCTTTT
>NW_018022267.1:0-1886 GCF_002006095.1 Pseudomyrmex gracilis
CCTGGCAGGGTCACCCTTGCCGGACAGGTCCACGGGGAGCGGCCAGACCAAGAGCGCACCCGGGCAGGCCGGGCTCGTTAGCCCTGTGTGGGCAGCCGGCCTAGGAGAAAGAAAACTCCGAAATTAAACCACTCTTCTAATAACCATGGATATGAGTTCAGAAGAAGAGATGGACGTACCGGCCCAGAGTGATCGGACACTCAGGGCCCGGCGTGGGGGTGTTGCCGTCCCAGGCACCCCCATGTCGTCATCGAGCCATGGGCTACCCCCTGCCTGCACCGCAGGGGCAGTGGCGAAACCAACGACTGCGAAGGCACGTCCCGACGTACTCGCGCTTGGTGCGCGACGTATGTTTGGGGCGTCGGTCTCCCTTACGGGTGGTAGCGCCGGAAGCGCCCCTCCTAAGGGTGACCAAAAGAAGAAGCCGGCGAAGGAGCGTACTCGCTCCCCAGCATTCGCTGGCTTGTCCGGGTTCCCACTTCCATCTGGGAACTCGGACATGGAGGTGCAGGAGGACGCCTCCACACCACCCCCCAGTACGAGTGGGGTGGTGAGAAGACCGCCGACCGCCGCCGAGTTTCTCGGTTTAGTCGCAGCCGAGAGGCGTGTTTCGGATGCGAGGCGGGCGGAGGCGGTCCTTGAGCTGGAGGACGAGTGCTGGCGCGACACCACCCAGCTGCCGCCCTCCAGACTCACGTGCCCGGTTGCCTCCGCGGCTGAAATGGTGCAGAAGACGCACGCAGCCGCGGAGGCCGTGACAAAGGTGGCTACCACGTCCAAAAATCTTGCCGGACGGTACGTCAAGATTTTGAAGGANGTGGCGGCCACAATTAAAGGACTGGGCGAGAGCATCGTTGCTCTCGCCTACGCGTCGGGGGAGGCTGCAAGGCCGGAGCTGGCCGAGCCTGATGCGCTCGTAGATGAGCGCGTCAGGACCTTGGAGCAGAAGCTCCGGCTAAGTAAGGAGTCGGGAAGGATTTTATCTTCCCGATGTAAGAAAATGCGGGAGATGCTTGACGAAGCCTTCGAGAAGGGTTTTTCCCTCGGAGGCTCGTCGAGAAAAAAGACGGCGCACTGCGGAACGCAGGTCGGTGGACCTGCGTTCGCCCCGCATGCGACAACGGCGACGACCCCGCCGCCGAAGACGAACTTTCGGGGAGTCCAAACAGAGGGTGGGGCTTCTGAGCCCCTAAAGGAGGGCTCCCCTCTGGACCTCCCGGAAGACAGGTGTGTCCGCCTTTTGGCGGACAAAATCGGGGAGGCCATGGAGGGGCGAATCGTCTTTCTCATCAGGAGAGACCTCGCCCCTCAGACCTCTGGCGCACCTCTCGCCGATCCCGCCCCGACCACATGGGCGACGGTGGTGGAGCGCAGAGCGCGTAGGAGGGGGAAAGAACCTCCCCCTCCCGAAGAAAAACGGCGCCCTCCCGCGGTTCCCGTAGGCGCGAATCTACGCTCCGGGGCGGCGGAGAGGGCAAAGCTCGGCAGAGTCCCCACTGGGGCTGCCGTCTTTCTTACCGTGGGGGAGGGCAACAGTTATGCCGATGCTATGAGGAAGGCGGCGGCCGCCGTTGATTTGAAGGAGGTCGGGATTTCCGGCCTCCGGATAAAACGGGCGGCCAACGGTGGCATGCTCCTCCAGATACCCGGGCCTGGAGGAGCGGAGAAGGCCGACGCCCTCGTGAAGAGGGTGTCGAAAGTGTTTCAGGGCGAAGAAGGGGTGAAGTTCACCCGTCCTACCAAGTACGCGAAAATCCGCGTGCGGGACGTGGTGCCCCCCCTCTCCGCGGAGGACATTGCCGCCGCATTAGCGGCGGCAGGTGGATGCCAGCCCAGTAAGGTTCGCACTGGGCTGATTCGCTCCTCTCCCGTCGGGTACGGAACCT